>NW_014575557.1:0-47843 GCF_000708205.1 Mixia osmundae IAM 14324 | reverse complement strand
GTTGCGCTCTCAACGCTGACGCTGAACACAGTCATTCCTCCGCTCATGCAGAACTTGATCACTCAAGCCAATCTCGTCTTTCCGTTGGACATCGTACAGACTGGTCGCGCGGTGGCTACGTTCAACCTTGACAATCCCTTCACAGCTGCTATCAACTTGAACGCAGTGGATGCTTTCGCGGTCTATCCTTTGACGTCCCCAAACCTTCAGCTTGGCAACATTACAGAGGCTACGTTGAATCCCCAGATCAGCGCACCCGGGCACACTCAGATCACCAGTCGGCAATTGACTTTCAATTTCAATTTGGACCCAAAGACGATCATCATGCTACTGATAGCGCAAGCTGCGAAGAATAATGTCGATCTTGGTCCTCTCGTTGACCAGTTCAATTATGTCCTTGGTCTTGCCAGTACTGCCACTACAATCACAACCGCTGTGGATACCGCTGCACCGACCTGCGTCAGCGGCGCGCAATTTGATGTTTTCGGCGCGATTTTGAACTCGCTCAAGAATCTCGATGTTAATCTTCAGATCCAGTCGAAGTTGCATCTTGACGATTACGCAGCTTCGCTCAATTTTAATCAGTTCAACATTCCGACCATCACGGACTCGACGGCACTGTACTTGATCGGTGCCGTGGGTCCAACGATTGTGCAGAATTTGGTCAACGGCGCAACACTGCAGGCATTCTCAGCAACGATCAACATGTTTACTGATACTTCTTTCGAAGCCGGTCTCGTCGGCACGCTTCGCGACACTGGTCCTTTCGATGCGGCAATCTCGTTCCCCGATCAACTGATCATCGACTGGAATGGCCTGACGATCGCAGAGATCGCGCTACCAGATCTTTGCGCAGCAGCTTACACGTCGATCCCAAGCTTGATAACTAGCGGTCTGGTCACCATCACGAATGAGGGCAACTTTGATCAATTTGCTACTTATCTGCTGCATAACCCGAGCTTCCAGTGGGTGCTGCACACGCCTGACCTCCGCGTCACTGCGCTTGGCACAATCTTCTCTGGCGTCAGCTTNAGCCAGACTATCACACTCGCAGCCTTTGACAATTTCAGCGATGTCGTGGTCTCCAATCTTGATGTGTTCCATGGCTTCCCATCATACCTGCAGATCAATCTCGATGCAACTCTCAACAACCCTTCGAATCTCACGATCGATACTCAGCAGGTCATTTTCAACCTTATTTTCGAGAATCAGGTGCTCGGAACTGCAATCATACCTGATCTTGCCCTCTCGCCTGGCTCGAATACGCTGCCAACGGAAGTACACTTGTGAGCTTTTCGATCGATCACTGCATGTCCTCGCTGACTCCGGTCTATGCAGTATGCCATCAGGAGATGGCGCCGTCGCTGCCGGCAATACGCTGCTCGAAAACTTCATTCAAGCCGTGCCGACGAGCGCACAGATCCAGGGCACGCTTGACTCGACTCCCTACACGCCGCTCAAGGTTGCGCTCTCAACGCTGACGCTGAACACAGTCATTCCTCCGCTCATGCAGAACTTGATCACTCAAGCCAATCTCGTCTTTCCGTTGGACATCGTGCAGACTGGCATTGCGCAGGCGACCTTTAACCTTGATAATCCTTTCACGGCTGCCATCAATCTGCAGAGCGTCATAGCAATGGCAATCTATCCACTGACCGATCCCCCTCTCAACTTGGGCAACATTTCGCAAGCGAATCTGAACCCAGAGATTTCAGCAGCAGGTCATACCCAGATCACCAGTCGCACACTGCCTTTCAATTTCAATTTAGATCCGAAGACAATCGTCAGACTGCTCGTGGCGCAGGCGGCGAAGAACAATGTTGACCTCGGTCCACTAGTCGATCAATTCAATTATGTGCTCGGTGAGGCCAGTACAGCAACAGCCATCACGACGGCCGTCGATACAGGCGCTGCGCCATGTGTCAGCGGAACGCAATTCGATGTCTTTGGCGCGATCCTTGCAGCTTTGAAGAACCTCGACGTGAACCTACAGATCCAGTCCGGTCTTAGCTTGGACGACTACGCACTCAACCTGGCATTCAATCAATTCAACATTCCAACGATAACCGATCAGACAGCTCTTTACCTGATTGGCGCCGTCGGTCCTACGATCGTGCAACGACTGGTCGATCAGGCGACGCTGACTGTCAACTACGCAGACGTCTTCAATGTTACCAACAATGGCTTCACTGCTACGCTTCATGGTGTACTCGCTGACACTGGACCCTTTGATGCCTATATTGGCTTCCCTGAAGGTCTTCTGATCGACTGGATGGGAATGACGATCGCCAATATTGCCCTGCCAAACCTGTGCGCCGCGGCCACAACGTCGATCCCCAATTTGGTGACAAACGGCATCTTGACGATTACTGATCAGAATGCTTTTGTGCAATTCGCAACTTACATTCTGCACAACCCTTCCTTCGAATGGTTCTTGCACACGACTGCGCTCCAAGTCACAGCGCTCGGCACAATTTTCAGCAACGTTAATTTCGGCAAGACAATCACCTTGCTCGCATTCAATGGTCTGCCCGGTGTCACTATTATGAATTTCGATCTGCCCGGCGATGCTCCTAACAATTTAGGCATCAACATCAATACCGGCTCGATGATCCCCTCTCCCGCGCAATTAGGCATCGATCTGGGCACAGCAAATTTCGAGGCAGCCTTCAATGGCGTCACTGTCGGTCCCATTTCAAGTGCGTTCATGCTGGATATGTTGTGTGGCACATGACTGATGCGCTCATAGACACTGGTGATCTATTCTTGGCACACCAGGCAACGACTGCAGCTACGCTTGTCGGCTACATCGAAGTGCAGCAGACCCAGGACGAGCGCAATACGATCGGTCTCCTGTTCAGCCAGTTCTTGCAGGGTCTAAATTCGACCCTCGATGTCACTGGAGTATCGGTGGTTTCGACTGCTCAGCCAAATTCGCCTGTTCAATGGCTCACTACCGCGTTTAAGACGCTCACACTGCAAGTCACTTTGCCTGGCGTGGTCTATACCATCATAGATACTGTCAGTTCTACTTGAAGCGTTGCTCTGTGCTGCGCTTACCATTGATATCCACAGATCGAGCTACTCGACTTGGAAGTCAACATCCAGAACGCCGCTCAGGCCTATGCGGTCGACACGTCAAACAAGCAGACCGATGCAACCTACACCAATCCATTCACCTTCAGTTTGCAGGCCTTAACGGCAGCGGTGATGATTACGATCACCTACCAAGGGGCAGCAACCGCCACACTCAATCTACCAAGTCGTGATGTTACTGCTGGTGTTACGAACGGCCAAGCTGCACCACTGGTTCTCAACTTTAGCAATGATACACTCAATTCCGTCAATGATGGTTCATTCAACAACTTCTTCCGCGACGTCGTCGACACGACCGGCGTGAGCTTTGGACTGGCTGGTACAGCCGATGTCGTCGCCCGTACCAAGGCAGGCGATTTCCCAATTTCAGGCATCCCCTTCGGTACTTCGACGCAATACCCGACAGTCGCCGCCATCACATCTACACTCGTCGGTATCAACGCGTTTAATAAGGTGGCCACCATCCCCAACACACCCATCGTGGTCGGCACCGGCAATGATCCATTCAGTGAAGCCGCTGGCAATGGTTATATCCGCATCGACATTGATCCCGTTCAGCTTGCGAACCCCTCAAACATATCTGCATTCACCAATCAAGTCTCACTTGATGTCACGTATCAGGGCGCCGCGGTAGGACCAGCTACAATCAATCCCCTCAATCTCTTCCCTGGCGCAAACAACATCTTCTCAGAATTCCATTTCACTGGGACATCAGCAGCCTCACTCGTTCTCATTACCAAGTACCTCACCAATATCCCCGATCCGACCGGTGAACGCATACCAATCACGATCCAAGGTTCGCTCGCTTCGTCGCCGTATGGCTCTCTACAAGAAGCTCTGGCTGGCGTCACCCTTCAGTCAGAGTTCCCGGGCATCGGCGCTCGCCTAGTCAATGAGATCACTGGTGCGCAAGGCCGCCATGTTTCCGGTTTGTGCTGACACGCATTGCAGTTTTCGTCAACATCGTTACAGTAATCTGTAAGAGCATGGCAACGTTCAGCTTCACCGTAAACAATACGCTATCTGCACCACTCGCTATTCAAGCAATCGCGGGTACAGCGTCGCAACCGGCAGCTTATGTGCCAGGAGAGCAAAGTGGCGGTGAAGTGCCTTATGCCGATTTCGACTATTCGTTCGCCAACAATGGCGGACCGTTCTACGTCGATGCCAATTCCATCTCTGGCGCATCGCCGATCGTCCCTGCGACACTACCACAGCCACTGCTACAGAATGCCAACTTGTTGATCAATGCGAATAATGTCGGTGGCACGGCAGGCCTAGACGTCACCCTGAGTATACAGACGCAAGTCCTAGACCCGACGCAAGCAGGCACACTCAATGGATTCCAGCTGACGAATCTGGTCTATGCGGAAGTGATCATTCCCTACAACGTCATTTTCGTGGCCGACAATGGCGCGGCAGAGAACACAGGCGACCCCAATGCAGGCATCATCACGGCGCCAACCGGCGCCGGCGACTTCTTCGGTCTCGTAGCCACTGCGCTTGGTTCGGGCTTGGTCGGATGTAAGTTCCTCTCTGTCTCGCGCGGCTTTCGATGCTGATGCATGTGATCCAGGTCTCGCCGATGGCTCCTCACTGTTCCTGCCAGTAGTTGGCAACATCGTCGACGGCATCCCCGTCGTAGGCGGACTGATCGGGCCAGTCCTGAGCGGTCTCGAGAACGTACTGTCCGGCATCGGCATCGCAAGCGAGTTCTTTACGTTCTTCACTACTGTGTCTGCTACCGACAGCGTAGTCTCATTCAACCCGACAACTCTGTCCGGTAACGGAATAGCGACCGATTATGCCACTCCATCGATTATCAGCTCTCTCTACTCACAGTGCTCATTGGCTGGCAATGCTGCTTGTCAGGCATCAGTTGCGGCGGGCGACAACGGTGGCGCTGCAGAGGGTGCAGCACTCGGCAGCTCGGCCGCTGCTAACTCGAGGGCTGCCTCCTCGAGCATGGCAGCAATCTCGCTTGCGTCGCTCGCGAATGTCTCTTCGGTCGCTGCGAGCTTGGCTAGTGTTGCGAGCGCCTCAGTCGCGAGCGTCGCAAGCGAAGCAAGCGTTTCACTGGCCAGTGTCGCCAGCGTAGCGAGCGCGTCGCTGGCGAGTGTCGCCAGTGTAGCTGGGGTTGCAAGCTTGGCGTCCCAGACAGCAGCTGCAGCCTCGCTTGCATCAGTCGCGTCGGTCTCGCTCGCGTCAGTTGCATCTGCGGCATCAGTGGCTGCTGCTGCCTCATCGGCTGCTTCTGTCGCCTCTGTGGCTTCAGCTGCCGCTGCATCTGCTGCATCGATCTCCGCGGCTAGTGTTGCCGCTGCAGCTGCCAGTAGTGCTGCTGCTGCTGCCGCTGCCGCCGCCGCCGCCGCCGCCGCCGCTGCCTCTGTGACGCCCGCACCTGTCGTCCGGCGCTCAGCCGCTGCGCCGCTCGAGACCGGTGCCGATGGCCGGCTTGGAGTCAAGCTCACTTTAGCGGAGGCACTCGAGATTGCAAGACAGCGCGACGCGGACCTAGATCAATATGGAGAGATCACACCTGCCGAGGCGAGAAAGTCAGTGTCTCCTCAAGAGATTCAGTTCCCAGCTAATTGTTCTTCGCAGGATACTTAATCAAACGCCCGGTAGATATCGTCGCAGAGACCTATGAGACTCTGCACAGATGACTTCACGACCCTTGCAGATGCAAAGATGCACGCGCATTTGACACACTCGCAATGACTCTAATCTACAACATAATGAAAGTACAAAAGTATGTCCGGCCTCGTCATTGCAAGAATGGTTGCCTGTAAATTCGCTGTCCGGGCTCAGTTGATCCAGTTTAGGCCAAGTCCGCTGAGTAGGCCGAATGTGATGCCTATCACCTTCTCAAGTGGGGTATGAAAGTAGACGGAAGTCATGAGCATCATCCACCACCACAGCGATACAAGTGCGATGACTGCCGCAGAGGATGCGACAGCTGCGAGCTGAGTAGCAGCCTGCTGTCTGTCGTGTGAGAGCGAGGTGATCCTGGCTAGGTTGCGCAGGGCGAGATGGAGTGATGGCATGAGGAAGATGACGGACATGCTGAGCAGGAAGAGATGACCAGAGATATCTTGCCCGCCTTGCCAGTACGTTCTGATGCCCTGGGCCTTCATCTGACGTCTGAGTGCTTGGTGCTGAGCCGCAAGAGTGGCTTCGCTGGGCGACAGCTTGGATGATGCCTTGATAAAAGGAACTGATGCCATCGGTGAGGAGCCTGCAGCATGAAGTCCCCGCGAGAAGCAAAACGAATGTGGTAGCGGCTGGGACGCATTGTAGGCATGCAGGACAGATTGATCTGTCATGCTCGTCGCGACGGCAGAAGGCAGGCAGACGCCGCCGGATGCGACCATGATTCGGTCGATGACGGAAGGACCGAAGAACCAAGTAGTCAGCAGAAGCCAGATGATGGTGGCGGCAGTGTATCGCTTAAGCTCTCTGTACACGTGTCTGTGCGCTCGAGCTTGTACAGCTTGAGCGTTTCCGCCCTTGGCATTCACCTCATGAGTGGTGACTGTGACCAGGTGGAAGAACCACACGAGAGTGGTCCACCCCCAAGCTTTCTTGACAAAGTATTGGTTGAATAGGTTGCTCTTTCGCGCAAAGTAGGGCGTGATCGTCTTGAGGTGGCCAAGCACATCGTCCAACGCGCCCGCAGAGGACGTATGGGCTCCTGGCAAGTTTGGCAGGGAGGAAGCGGCGGCCAGCTTGGGTACGAGAGGCAGCGTATTAGAAATCTTGGTCGGCAGACGACTGCGAAAGGAGAGTTCGCCCGTCGTGTAGATGAGGCTCGAGTACGTTGTACCTACGAGCACGGTGACCATGAGCACTGCGGCGACGATGAGAGCCTGCTGTCTCGCCGGCTTGCCGTCATGATCGGAAGCGCGCTCTTTGGTCTTTGTTGTGGCGATGGACGACTTTTGCTTTTCGCCCGGCGTAGGCGTCAGGCTCTCACGGTCTGGCAAAGGGGTAGATCCCTCGAGATGATTGGACGACGTCTTCCTCGCCAGGCGCGTACTTCGCCGGACCTCGGACATGGCCCAGAGACGTGAGAAGAAGCTTCGGGCAACAGTGACGCGTCGATCTCAAGCAGAGCGGGCAGTGGCGCGTGACGAGCGTCGGGACGCATTGGCAGCATGACAGCAGGCCCGTGTGTGCATAGCCCGACGACGAGGTGCATGCCAAGGCGAGTGAGCATATGAAAGGTCGAGCGTCAGGCTCGCAAGGCCTATTCATCGGTAAAAGCACAATGCAATCTCCCTAGACATCAGACGCATTCTCTGAACGCCTCGGTAGATCATGTAAAGGCCTGATCATGTCACAACGAGAACCTCTTGCTGGCTATCCATGCCTTGATCGTCCGTCCAGCGATGAGAGCAAGCGGGCTGTAGATGATCGCACTGACATCCTACAATCACTCTGCGTCTCTTTCGTCGTGGCTAAAAGTCGAGTCACGGCACAAGCAGAGGGTTCGTCTGACATCTATCGGCTCTGTGGCAGAGTACACATGGTCAGAGAAAGCGCTTGGCCTTGATGAGCGAGAGAGCTCACTTTGAGGAAACCGAGCGCATCGGCTCGTTCCCTGAAGCACTGTCTGCAGATGTTGAGACCGTACTTCCGGATCAGGCCCGCTTGGTGGGAGCATACTCGGCTGCGAGAGATCGCTGTCAGCTTCATCTGCAGCATCACAGCAAAGCATCAACTCACCAGCCTCGGCTGCCTTTGCCGTAGGTTCGCGGGCGCGAGTACCACACTGATTGATGACTGGAAAGCCGGACGCATTGTCAGCAGGGGTCATGTCGAGTCCGGTGATGGCTACGCACGTCATATCGTCGTTGGCTGCCTCTCACCCGAACCGCTGGCGCACCTCGGCGAGTGGAAACTTTTTTGATCGAAATATACTTGGCCGCGAGAAAACCAATTGTTCCGCCTCTATGCACGCGTCGTTGTGCGTAGCACACTGAAGGGTCACATTCCTACATACACGGATGGAGACATCCACATTCTCATCGCGCGGCAGAGCCACTGCTTGCTAAGCGGTCAACAAAAGGAGGATGAATGCATAGCCGGGGAAGATTCGACAGGATTAAGGTGTAAAGATCTATGCCTTGACAGACCAAGTGAGCTTGTTGTCGAGCTCCATGTCACCGTTGGGCTGCAGTGAGAGGCAGGCGCGGAAGACGTTCTCAAGAGCAGATCGCTGGCGAGAGAGCGCATTGACAACTTGTTCGCCTGGCTTGACGAGAGGCGCCTTGAGCATGAAGCTCAGCAAGCTGAGCACCGAGTAGAACGATTCGAACGAGCCCTGGTCTGCCTTCTTGTACTCGATACGTGTCAGGAGCTCCGTGAGAAGGGCGAGATCGAGGATGAGTGGCGTGGCGAGCAGCGAGTCTTCGCACGAGTTGAAGATGCACATCACGTTGCGGCCGCCCATGAGCAGCTCGGAATTGTACTCGTCGATCGCACGCTTGTTGTCGCCCACAGCAGGCATGTACTTGATGACGACGCAATGGTCAGGATGCTCGGTCGTGTAGGCTGCCTTGCCGAACGCAGACTTTTCCTTGTTGAGCAGAGGCTTGTAAAGCAGTGGGTTAGCCTCGACCATGTCGTCGACCACGGACGCCTTGGAGATCTCCTTGGAGCGGAACTGAGCTTGCGCGTTCAGGTTGCGGCCGTCGTTGTTGCCAAGATGGTTGTACGAGGCAATCGATAGCGGCTTGATGCCCGCATTGACGAGGAATTCGGCCAGGACAGACTTGACTTTGGTCTGGCCAGACTTGAAGTCGTCGCCGCCGATAAAGGCACGCTCGCGTTCGGCCAGCTCGATGGCTCCGGGCACAAAGGTGTTCTGAGGTGCGCCATTGATGTAAGGGGCGCCTTCGAGCATGGAAGCGACGGCAAAGACGGTCGAGGGGGCAATCTCCTCGTGCGAGTTCTTGATCGAGTGAAGCAGGTTGTCAGCGGTATCGTTGACGCCTGGGATAACCTGGGCGTAACGCTCGGTGTTGGCCGTCCAGAGCACGATGACCTTGTCGAGGCCGTTGGTGGCCTTGAAGTCGCGGATATCCTTGCGAATCTTCTCGAGATGGACCTGCTTGTCGTTGCCGGGCAGGAGATTATCCGAACGGTCCTCCTGGTTGGCGTTGATGAAATCGCCGTAGACGACCGAGGGGAGCGGGACGAGGTCCTTCATGAGGGGTGCCAGCTGGCGCTGGAGATCCCACTCGAGAACCTTTGATCGGCGCATAGCCTTGTCGAGAGGCATGCCACTGATATCCCATCCGCCAAGAACGAGGTCGTTGGGATGGACCATGGGCAGGACGTCGGAGAAAGGAATGTTGACGTCCTTGCCCGTCGTC
This sequence comes from Mixia osmundae IAM 14324, assembly GCF_000708205.1. Classification (NCBI taxonomy): domain Eukaryota; kingdom Fungi; phylum Basidiomycota; class Mixiomycetes; order Mixiales; family Mixiaceae; genus Mixia; species Mixia osmundae. The sequence goes on along the minus strand of NW_014575557.1, from coordinate 38,367 downwards.
GGGTTGGAGCCCAATCGGAGCGTAGAGGCACGGACGAGGGAGCCAACATAGTTGGGATTCTGCTGACCATCGCGAGTGTTCCAGGAGATGTTGTGGCGATTAGCAAGGATGGTAGCAGTGACGGTCGTGCCGTTGTTGCCGCCCCAGCCGACGAGCATCAGTCTGGATGTGGACACACATCAGTACTCTGTCATTGGTCGATCACGTGGGCAAGAGAGACCCACCCTGTCTTGTTGACCTTGCGCTGGGTCTGGAACTCGTAGACTTGCTCGCGAGGCGTGACCTCGAAGGTGCCGTCGGAGCCAGCGACGACATCAGTAGTGTGATACTGATACTTTGACTTTATGTGCTCGGCCGTGTATTGCACGTTGGGCGAGTTGACCTTGAGCGGCTCGACCGGTCGACGGGCAGCAGTGGGGTCGACGATGGGGATAGCGTGGGATGCTCCATTGGTGCTCGAGTGACCGTTGGTGAGAGCAGGCTGCTGGGCATGGTGGCCGTTTGAGCCGTTGTGAGCGATGGGTGCCATCGTTCTGCCTGGTGCTGTTGAGGGTGATATCAGAGTTGTTATGGTTTGCTTGGAACAGCGACAACTTCAGGGCGCTCGTATGGGTGAGCCGGGTGAAGCAGTGCGACGACTGTGCATCGGACGAGCGTCATAGTCAGCTTTGCGTTCGATCTTACTCACTAGTCGCCGCGTGTAAGGCCGAGGCAGTGGGAGTAGATACAAAGGCAAGAGGCACCGCATCCGCGCCGGCGATCGAAGTGACGAGCACGTAGGATGTACGACTGGCATCGCAGAAGGTGCGGGGATGCAAACATGCAGACCGACAGGTCAGACTCACCCGGCAAAGGCGTTGTGACTACTCAGTAGACCGTTGGAAAACGTCTTGTCTGATTTTCGATTGAAGCTTGGGTTGCGTTCTCTCTTGCTGCTCTTCACGGTGTGCGACGATTTGTCCGTCTGGATTGACCTATATAGCTCTGCCCGAGACGCTTGCTGCAGCTTCAAAAGGTGAGACGTTTCTGCAATTCTCCTACTCGAGGTGGCGTGGCCGGCGCGGCTCGGAGGGGAGTACCCGATCCCCACTCGGGCGAATCCCTAGTGGTGACGTCGACAGCAGGGCACAGGCTGGTCCGTATCTCGAGCCATGCAGCGAGTTGTACCACAGCTGCTCCACCAGGCTGCTCGAAGGAGCTATGCGACTCAGCCGACAGCCAAGTCTGGCGGTGGAAGCTCTCCACTCGTCATTGGAGGCGCTGCTCTCGCCGCCATCGGAGGTGTAGCTTACTACTTCCAGTCGACCGGCAAGGATCCCATGAAGACGGCCATTGCGCTCGAGGATAAGGCGAAGAGTGCGCTCAATGATGCAACAGGAAAGGTGACGTCGGGGGCCCAGACAGCCTCCGGGCTCGTGCCTGCGCTCAACAAGGACGAATGGAGAGACTTTGAGGTCGCCAAGGTCGCCCCCTACAACCACAACACGAGCGTCTTCACCTTCAAATTGCCCGAAGGCACAGACTCAGGACTCACTGTGGCCTCTGCTCTCCTCACAAAGTCGGCCGACGAAGGCAAGGGCCTCGATAAGAACGGCAAGCCTGCGGTGCGACCCTACACGCCGACGACCGCGCCAGGCACGCAGGGGGAGATTCAACTGATCATCAAAAAGTACAAGGGTGGTGCCATGACCGAGCACATTCACTCCCTCAAAGCGGGCGACAAGCTCGCCATGAAGGGGCCAATCCCCAAGATCGCTTACAAAGCCAACGAATTCGAGACTATCGGCATGGTCGGCGGCGGCAGCGGCATCACGCCCCTCTGGCAGGTCATGCAGGCGATCGACAACAATCCGGCTGACAAGACAAAGGTCGTCTTGTTGTACTCCAACGTCACCGAACAGGATATCCTGCTTAGAAAGGAATTCGAGGATATGGCCAAGCGCAAGCCTGACCAGTTCAAGATCCACTTTGTACTCGACAAGCCACCGAAGAAGTGGGCAGGTCCCACAGGCTATATCGGACCGGTCTTGCTCAAGGACCATATGCCCATGCCCGGCAACGCGGACAAGATCAAGATTCTCATCTGCGGGCCGCCCGGTCAGGTAGAGATCCTGGCGGGCACGAAGAAGTCGCCTTCCGATCAGGGTCCGCTCAAGGGCCACTTTGCCGACCTTGGTCAGTTCCGCGGTACCTCTCATGCAGTGCTGGTTCTGACGCTTCAGCAGGCTATTCGCCAAGTCAGATCTACAAGTTCTGAGCGTGCCGTCCCTTGTTGTCTCGACAGTCCGCGAATGCATTCAGGTCTACAACAACAGCCACGCAGAGATGCAGACCAGCAAAGTCTCAATCCGAGAGAGGCTCGCCCGACAGATGGTGAGACAAGCATAGTCTCAGGTGCGCCAATCACGATAGGCGGCAGACATGAGCAAGACGAATGCTTGAGCTTCTGGCGAATGCTTCGAGCCCGTCAGCATGTCATTCCACGATAGAGGATCGACGACGTGAGCGAGCCATCCGTCGCTGCCGACGTTTTGCTGTACGAACATTCTGCCGCGCTCTGCCGCGTCGATATTGGCAGCCGATGCATAGCCCATTGCGGCAAGCCGATACGTCGCTGAGGCCATCAGAGCAGTCGAGGCTGCATCCGCAAAATTGTATTTTGTGTCCGGATAATTGGGCAAGGCTCCATTCTGCATCACGATCAGCGTTTGCCACCTCCGACATCAGAGCAACGCACGCTCAGCGCAGTTTTCCAGGAGTTGCTGACCACAGTCTGAACCATGCTGACCAGGCTCGCTTGCTGGCTCGCCATAGACGCGGCCCAAGGTGACTTCCGGACGGTTGCGAGCACGCGCAGCATCCCGGCAGCTGTCCATGCGTTGCCCGTTGCCCAATGGCCGCCATCGCCCCAGGAGCCTCCTACTATGTGCTTCATCGTGCCAGTACTGTCGGTCATGCTCTTGAAGTAAGCCTGACATTGGGTGACGGCAAGCTGGAGCATGGTCCGGTTGCCCGTTGCGACGCCATAGTATGCGATAAAGGGCATGCTCATGTAGACATTGTCTGACCACAGCTGCGTCTGATCGGCCCGGTGAGAGATCGCGCCGTTCGAGTCACGGGTGACGTTGACGAGTAGGTATTGCAGCTGATTGTAGACTGCACTCACAAGCGATGCCGCGTCACCCACTCGTTGGCTCTTGCTAGCGGCAGTCCATGGCTGAGCGTACAGATCGGGAGTGGAGTCGTCGGCATAGTATGAAGCAAGAATGTAGCCAGTGCCGAGCGAAGCAGGATCACCCGTCGCGCCGTCGCCAAAAGTGAGGGGACCAGTGCCGTCGCTGCGTGCAAGGACCTTTTGGACGATCGCGCTGATCTCGTTCGGCACCATGCCGAGACCTAGGACTGGAAAGGGTGTGGAGCCGTAGACTGAAAGGTCAGGATAGTCATACTCTGTCAAAGTTTCCAGCTGAGTTCCGATGACCCAGCTATCTGTCGCAACAGAGGCCAAATCTGTCTTGACGAGCTGCAGCAAGCCGGAGCTGAGAAGAGGCGCACTCGTCGAGGTGTGGGTAGCAGCGGTCGTCTTGCTGGGCGCTGTGCTCGTCCTGATGTCCACTCTGGTTGAGCTTGGATGCGCTATCGAGATAGTGATCGGTGCCTTCGTGCCTGTCTTTGTTGACGTCGACGATACCTTGCTCGACACGGGTATGGTGCTCCTGGATGTCGCCGTCGAGATGGGCTTCTTGGTCAGCGTTGCTCTCTTGGTTGACGGGGAAGCTTTTCTGCCCGACGTGCTTTTGGCAGGATGCTTGGTCACTTTCTTCTTCCTCTGCACCTTTTTGACCCGCAAGGTCAAAGTTCGCTTGTCCGATGACTCTGAAGATCCCATTGAGAGCCTGACTTGCTGCAGCTGGTTGCCTGACGCAGCATCTGAAGCCAATGCCAGCAAGGGTGCGAGCGCAGTAAGGTACACAACAAATCGCATCTTTGCGCTCAGCCGCTGCTGTATATGAGTGTGAGCAGGTTCAGTAGCACCGCTAGGCTATGTCAGGTTCAGAGTCGCCAGAGCGACTGGTTCGTGTTTCGTGTCTCGACAAACGTCCCTCTCGACCCGCTCAGCCAGCTGGTCGCGTGATACGTGTCACGGATCGGAGTCACGTGCGGACCGATATCGCTCTTATACGCACAGCAGGATCATCACAGGCGCACAATGTGATGGAGCTCGCTGGAGATCAGCCACGCTGGAAGGCACCGTGGCAGGAGATCAGGACTGATCAGGAGATATACATCGAGCAGCTCGGTAAGCAATCGCCAGCGCGGCAATCCTCGCTGCGCTGACGCTGCCGCTCTTGTGCAGAGCGCAGGCTGGCATCCTACAAAGCGCGAGGTGGCAAGCTGCCTTCGACGAGCGGCCCTCAGGATGGCCTGGATGAGCTCGACGGGGCAGCTTCTGACGAGCGTGCGGCCTACAGGACGGAGGAGGACACAGAAGGCCTGCGCTTGCTGGGTAACTACTACCCTGACCGAGAGCAAGCGCTCCTCGACGCCCGGCAACCGCCAGAGACGGCAGATGAGAGCAGTGACGATGACACTCATGCAATGGCTGAAGAAGATGGCGATGATCAGCACCAGGAGCAGCCCTCGCTGTCCGGCAAACGTCACATCAGCTTCTCCTCCCAGGTCCGCATATCAGGCGGCATCAAGCGCCCTTCCCGTACACGCGCAGCGGCGAAGGCCTCCAGATCTTCCTCAATGACAGGCCAACCCCCGAAATCGTCTCTGCAGAGTATCGGCATGGGTCATCCTGGCAGTATTCTTGGTCGCTCCAGCTTCTCTGCCTCCTCTCGCATGATTGCGTCCCCTCTGCCGAGTGGCCTGCAGCCTCCCCCAGGGGCAACAGGTCCGGAGACGCTTTCAAGGCGATCTTCTCTGTCTGCATCATCTGCCATCGTCTCGAGAAGCAGCGCTGGTAACTCTGACATCTCGCTACCCAGATCCACTTCTACCCGCGACCTCACGTCCTCGCCCCATTCGGGCTCTTTGGCCCCCTCGCGATCGTCGTCTCCATGCTCGTCCATCTATGCACCTCTCAGGAACGCCTCTGTCTTTGCACCCTCGCCCCAGAGGATGCGATGGCTCGCATTATCACTAGCCAGTGGCGTGCCGAGCAGTCTGGCTCAACACGCTAGCCCTTATCGGCGACATCTATCCGGTCCCGAGGGCGATGCAAACTACAAGAAGCTTTTACAAGAGCAGCACAGCAGGCGTGGACGCCGATCCTCTCGTCTGTCCACGTCCGTGCACCCGGACGGCGATGCCGGACAGTCGCGCCATGGGAGCTGGCATCATCGTCTGTTCAGATGGCGTCCATGGTCTGCCTCAAGCGAAGATGACGATGGCGCGACCAAGCCATTGGCTCCGTCGACGTTCGGCAGGAGCAAGAGACGTGGCTCAAGCGTTGGTCGAAGCTGCTCCCCGCTACGCAGTTCGTATGGCGCCCTCGATGGAGCAGACGGACTGTCAGATGTCATTCCAGAATCGGAGTCCGAGCTCTCCTCATCCGCTGACGATGAGGTCCCACGCAAGACCCAAGCTGATGTGGTATATGGTCCCGCGCCCAGCAGATACTTCACTGGGCGGTATTGGGCTCATCAAGCGAATGCGTCTACACGCTTATTCAAAAGGGCCGTTTGTTGTTGTAGTCTCGAAGATGATGATGTATAAATTACTGTCTGCGTAAGGAACATCAAATGCGTCGCTGGAACGCTCCTACGCAGCGATATGGCGGTTATAGTCGCATATTCTACACTCCCGACGAAGCTGGTGTTGCTGCTGTCATGCTGCTCGTTGCAGAGCCGACGGCGCTCGTTGCCGCGACAGCAACAGTGCCGGCGATAACCTGCTCCGCATACGGATTGAAATTGTAGGCTGCGATGGTATTGTTGATTAGAGGTCCAGTGCCCGAACTGTTAAGGACAACGCCACCGTTGCGGGTCAGAACGACTTGGACTTTGCCTTCCCTGAATGCCATCTTCAGCTTGTTGATGCCTGCAATGACGGGCGTGGTCGATGTCGCGTCGCCTGAGCTGATAGTAAGTTCGCCGGGCGAGACACAGATGACTTCCACGTAGATCATATCATCGACATTCTGGTATCCCTTTGGTCGTCCGATCGTATCCAGAGGGGCGACAGCGTTCTTTGAGGACGTACGGTACCAGAATACCAGCGCATCAGTCTGTGTATGGGGCGCCATCAGAACGTGTTCCCTTGAATACGCTTGAAGCTCACTGTGATGACAGGGAATCCGCCCTGCTTGTATCGGGCTATGTAGAATTGAGAGAGCAGCAAAAAGGCTGTGTGGGGGTAGCCAGGCACGAATGCAGGCTCGGGCCGGGTTGTCGAGATTGGGCCAATGTAGTCGCTGCGCTCATAGTCATTCCTGCGCAAGAATAATGTCAGATGAGCCCTTTGGATGCCAGAGGACAACCTACCAAGTCAAGATCTGGACAAAATCTGGCCCGAGTGCGATAGCTTGCTCCCAGCGCGATGAATATTCCCAGTCATCTGTGCGGTACACTCTGTTCTGATAGATCGAATGTGAGAAGAAGCTTGGCGAGATCGGCAACATGTACGTCTTGCCAGCTTCAGTTGCTGACGCGAGATACTCGATGTCGGTCGCGTTGCTGAGGTCCATCGAGGCAGCCGGTCCGACGGGCCAGGCGTCCAGATTGGAGACGCCATCGGCTGCAGGCTCAGCGGTAAAGAAAGAGGCAATGTCGAGCGTTGGGAATGCAGGCACGAAATAGATGGGATAGCCTGATTTGGCCGAGGCGAGCTTAAAGTCAGTCTGCCACCCTTGCGCTGGTGTCGCCTCGCCGAGTGTAGTGATGTTCTCGCCGCCGATTGTGCTCGCAAAGACCTAATTCGACTGAAGTCAGTGTCGAACATCAATCTTGTCTACCAACACACCTTTGCGCCGTAGATGAACTGGTTGGGATGCAAGCCATAAGTGGTGATGTATGGCAGCATTTCATCTGCAGTGACAAATTGCTCCATGTCAAAGACGACATAGAGCTTGAAATTGAGACCGGTCGCATTGGCAGCTACGTAGGCCATGTTGACCTGGCCGATCGTGGACGGATTGGTGCCTATCCTGAGTGCAAAACCATCGATGCCCGTGTTGAAGGCGAGGGTCATATCGTTTTGCCAGTCTTGCACGGTATAATTGGCAGCATTGGAGACGACGAAATGCGCAAAGACCCATTTGGGTGTAGTGGGAAGCAAAGGCTGGCAGTCTCTCCGTCTGAGCTTGCCCGAAGCTTGCCCGTAGAACTCGCTATTGTCATTGACATGGGGATGCTCGTACAAACTTGCTCGCCCAATCTGGAAACCTTGATCGTCGTCATAGGCTCTTGCTGCACTGATGGAGGCTATGCTGAGCAGACTCGCCAGCCATGCAAGCCTTGGTAGCATTTGTGCGAAGCGAGGATCTATTGCTATGTGGGTTCGCTTGATATCTACGCCAGGACGCGTGGCGCGTCAAAAGATGTCGTCACGTGCGAACACTTGCCGCGAGCGTGCTCCAGCGCAGGCCTGAGTTGTGGGCTGCATGGCTGGCTTCGTCTCGCCATTTGCGAGAGATGGACCTCGCAGCGCCTTCCAGGGAAGCAGTTCTGCGCGGTCGCTGGTCATTGGATCAAGCGCAACTCGTGCGGACTCAAAAGAGCTGCAGACGACGAACGCTCGTCCAGAGGGGCAGGCCATGTCAGACAGCCGTTCAAACCCGCGCAAGGACGGAGAGACTGCTGATCAGAAGCAGAGCGAGACCCAGCCAGACGCTGATCCGCACTTTGCCGCGTTGGCGAGAGCTTCGGCCGTCGTGGACGCTCGTATAGCGCGAGAATCCAAGCCGCTCGACCTAGCAGATCTGCTCTCGACCTCTTCCGTCTCTGGCACCCACTCTGTCTCGCCCGTGGGCCAGTATGGCAACGGTATAGCTTCCCAGCAGCTCACAGTTCACGGCGACAGCTCTACAGGCGAGTACAAGATTCCTCCAAACTTGGCGTGGCAGCCGTTCGTCAGGAAGCGCTTGCTCATCTTGCCAGATCAGTCCTTTACGCAATATGACCGTAGGCTTGGGCTTTATCCCGCTTATGCTGTTGCTCAAACGCATACTCGTGACAGTGAACCGGGCAAGGTGCGCGATGGGCATTTTTCCAGAGATCAGCCGAGCCTGGATCACCGTCGACCATCGGCTCTTCCTCTGGGAGTACGAATCTAGCTCCTCCAATGGTGCTCCGCCTCGCGACCTTTCGGGTGCGCAAGCGGATGGTAGCGCGTCGGCGAGCTCGGGTCAGGTCAACGGAGGCGTTTACTTGGGCGGTGGCTTCTCGTCGTACGAAGGTCTCAACGAAGTCATCGTAGCGCTCGCGCTTGTCGAGCCTAAACGCGATATACTCGTCAAAGCGATCGACAAAGTCCTCGTGCTTGCAACGCCAGTGTCGATCCATTTGCTCGGCCTGGGCTGGCTGCCACCTACGACACCTGCCGGCCAGCCAGCCTCGAATGGGCCCATGGAGCTCACCCTCTATGAGACCCAACTGCAAACGAGCACAAATCGAGCTGTCATCAGTTCGATTGTCGGTCATGAGAACGGACGCATTTTTGCTGCTGCCGAAGATGGCGACTTGTACGAGGTACTCTATGCTTCGGCAGAGGGCTTCTTCCGCAAACGCTGCCAGCTGATCAAGCTGACCGGATCTGGCTGGCCGACTACGATCATGCCCTTGATCCTGCAGACAGGCGCCGCTCAAGATCCAGTCGTATCACTCGTCATCGATTCCAGCCGTCAAAGCCTGTATGCCCTCACGAAGCAGAATAATATCGAACTGTACAGCCTTGGGAAAGATGGATCTCTTGCGGCGCCAGTCAGACAAGTTCGTCATTCTGATGTCTGCGCACGCGCCTTACAAGCTTGCAATGGCTCCAATCTGCTCGATCGCCGCACCTTCGCCATCGCAAAGTTGATGCCGATTCCTACCTCCCAAAGCAAGACAATAGGTCTGGTAGCAATCACAACGAAAGCCGTCAGGATCTACTTCGCCGTCCGGCGGACCTACTACTCTGCATCGTCTGGCAGTGGCTGTCTTGACATTGTTCACGTCCGTCTGCCGCCGTCGCCATCGCCATCGCCAGCGCCAGGTGGTGCTGCGCCTCGCGGCATGTCAGGTCAGATACCCTCGAATCCCATTATACCTTACTCCAACATCCTTGCTGCGACGTATGCCTCGGATGGTCTACTCATCGCCGCACACAATATCTCGCCCGAGGCCGACGTCCTCTTCACCGCTGCGCCAGACGTTGGTCGCCTGGCGCAGGCAGTCCTGACCAATCCCCGAATACCTTTAGCGGAATGGGCTGGACAGATCGCAATTGACGGTCAGACCTGGGCAATCGAGGAGAAGTCGCGCAGCGCGTCGGACATCATCACACAAGGACAGTTCGCCATCGAAGAGATCGCCTCTCAGGCCACAGCTCCTGCGCGCGAGTTCCTTGTGCTCACTAACATGGGTATGTATGTCCTCTCGCGGCATCGGCCCATCGATGTGTTGCTCGCTTTGCTTCAGACATCCAGTTCTCGCGACATCGAGCTGAGCACTTTCCTTTCGAGGTACGAGCATCTCAATTGGAGGCCTCAAAGCGCTTATACGGTCATTGTAGCTTCGGAAGAGATCAAAGCTGCGCGATGTGCCTGCACATCGCTGCCGGTGGCAGTGTGACACAGTCCGCGTCCCCTACAAGTGCATTCGAGAGCGGTAAAATAGCAAGCCTGGAGACCCGCCAACTAGCAAAGCAACTGTTTTACGAGACTGGTGGCCGGCCTACTCTCGTCAATCGTAGCTACGGGGCCGTTAGTGACGCTTCAATGACTTCACCAGACGGTCGAGTAATCTACAGCGGCCGTCATGAAGGGCTGGCTCTCGCGACTGCACGCTTATTGCGTCCTATCTGGAAACTCAAGATTGCCAAGCTTTCGCCAGAGATTGGCAATCCAAATCGAATAATCGCAAGTCTGGCCGAGGCCACACTCACCACCATTCAGCGAGAAATCTTAGCGCTTTCTGTGTTTGTATCGTCCGAGTTTCAGGTCTTTCTGCTCACGCCGGATGCTGGAAATGGCAGACCGGAGCAAGAAAGCGTTGCGGTGGAGCAGGACTCCTTAGCTGCACTTCGGGTCCTCCTTACGCAGACAGTGGAAGCCATTTCCTTTGTACTGCTTCTGATCGACTATCGCCTGCCAGATGTTCTTGCTACTTGCGCGCCCGAGCTTCGCCAGGCAGTCCTCGATCTCACTTATCAGGATCTGTTGACGTTACCGAAAGGACGTGAGACAACTCGCGGGCTTGTAAGTGCTATCATCAACCATCAGATCGGGCAGAACATCAACATCGACGTCATCAGCGACGTGTTGCAACAAAGATGTGGATCATTTTGCAGCTCAGACGACGTGTTGCTATACAAAGCTGCTGAGAATCTCAAAAAGGCTTCGACCTCCGCCGGCGCAGCGGAGAAGCTCGAGCATCTACGGGAATCCCATCACCTCTATTTTAAGGCAGTAAGACATCTCAGCATCGATCAGCTCAGAGATCTAGCAAGACAATATGCCGATCTCGATTCTTCACCCGCCGCTGTCAGTCTGGCGCTACACTGCGCAGTTGCGCGGGATCCATCCGGACGCGGCTTGGCGTGGTGGCAGGATGGGCGGCCTGCTAACGATCCACGTGAGCCCAATTTTGCATCTCGTCAAGCTTGTTACGAAGTCGTGATCTCGATCTTGGAGGCGGCAGACGCGAGGCTAGACGAGACATTCAGCAAGGCGAACAAGGCGCCAGAGCTTGCATCGGATCACTCAGAAGCCGATGCTAATCGGCAGAATACGATTGCGCAAGCCCTGCGCTCAGATGATCCCGCCTTCCACTGGACCCTATACGACTGGTACATGGCAAAGAAGACTTCGGACGCATTGCTGGATATTCGAACAGACTTTCTGCCGGCATATCTGAGGCAAGAGCCCATCTCTGTCGAGCGATACGCCCTTCTCTGGCAGCTGCACTCGCGAAGCGGAGAGTATCAAGAAGCTGCTCGCATTCTACTGGCGCTAGGCGACTCGGAAGCCCTAAATTTGACTCTCGAGAAGCGAATCGAATACTTCTCAATGGCGGTCAGCAACGCAAAATCGCAATTTCCTGATCCGACAACGCAACAAGAGACGCTTCAGATGCTCACGGATGCAGAAGAGAAGCTAGAAGTCGCTCAGGTACAGGTAGAGACCTGGCGAGCCGTCCTCGACCATACGGCCATCTCGGACGAGGACAAAGAATCCGCGATCAATCGACTCGACCAGAGGTTGTTCACGATCACAGAGGTCAGCGGTCTCAATGAGCCAGGGGTGACGTCTTGCTGACGTGTTGCCCGAGGATAGCTTTACGATCTCTTTGCAGAGCCCTATCATCTGCTTGAGGTCATCTTGCTCATCTTCCACGTTTCGGATCACTACGATGCCTTCCGCACGCGTGAGACCTGGTCCGCGATTCTCGATCGGGCATTGCTGCAGCCGAACAACAGTCAAGTCGACTACCTGACCCGCAAGATCACAGAGCTTGCACGTCGATTCTATCCGTCAGATTTTGCAATGCCTATCGATTTAGTCGTCAGCCTCGTCGCAGAGCTCGGGCAGCGCCATCCCAGTACAGCCCGGCCCGGCTGGCTTGTCACTGCTCTGCGGGAAGCGAATATACCGAGCGAGGTCATCTACCGTGCGTATGACGGCTTGATCCGCTCAAGACTGCCGCCATGGCACCTCAACAATGCGGTCGCACATCTGACCATCGATGTCGCGCCTCTCTTTGGGCAATGGCTGCAAGACGTTTTGTCGCAAGCAGGACGAGAGTATGACTTTCCCGCGGCAGAGGTGGAAGCATCGCTGGCGCATTATCTTTTGACGCTGGATTCGTCCAATGTGCCTGCCGCTACCGAGACGCGTTCGAAGCTCAAAGACGTTCAGATGCTCGTCCAGAGGAGGTTCTAGTCAGAGCGTACATACAGCATCTCTTACAACAGACGCTGCCAATGTTGTAGCAGGCTGCGATTGCAGCTAAAACGCGCTCGCCTGTAGACGGCTCAAGTCAATGGTGCTTGGGCACGCCATAAGACTGGGGAAAGAGGCGGTCGCCGCAGTCAGCGAGTCCGGGTACAATGATGCCTTTGTCGAGGTCGGCGTCGACTGCGGCGACGTGGATCTCGATGCCTGGGCAGGCGCTCAACACACGTCTTCATGTCATTTCATCAGCGTGTGGCCCGAGCACGAGTCAGGAAGGCGGGGATACCTTAGACCGGGCATGCTGGCGATGATAGAGATGAGCTTGATGTGTGAGATAGGCACGCCCCAGTCATATGCGGCGTTGATGGCCGCGATAGCAGTGCCGCCCGTCGCGATGAGGGGATCGAGGATGAAAACGGTGTCTACTTCTGGCTCGGGCGGCAGCTTCTGATAGTACTCTACAGCGTCCAGCGTCATCTGGTCACGGTAGATGCCGAGATGGTAGACAGGCGCGTCTGGGAAGAGATCAAGGAGGGCTGGGAGGTTGTCGGTCAGCTCGTGGGAGGGTATGACTGGCTGACATGCAGGCTTGCCTTCTGTCATGCTGCGGAGGGCTTGATTCATCAGGCTGTCATGATCAGGTGGCTAGATCTCGGACGCACCCTATGCCGGCGCGGAGGATGGGCATGATTCCGACGCGAGAAGCAATGGCGGCGCCTGTGTAAGGCGCGATAGGTGTCCTGAGCTGCGTGACCGATCTGGCGTGAGCGCCGCATCATCCGAGCTGAGAAGCTGATCGCGCACACCGGGCACTGGCTTGACGTCGAGATTACGGCTGGCCTCGAGTCCGAGGATGGTGGCAATCTGCTTGGTGAGCTGCCTGAACTCGTGCGATTTGGTGTCCTTGTTGCGGAGCTGGGACACTTTCGCGACGAGGACAGGGTGAGAGTGGATGGAGAGCTCGTCGAGCGAGGAGAGCGTGATCTGTCCTTCGTCGTCGTCCATGTTGGCTCAGCAGGAGCAGTGAGCGCACTGACTCGACCTATCGATGAAGTCGGCGGCGGCGACGCGACGGTCGAAGAGGAAGCTGCAAGGTCGACGCAGTTCTGCTAGCGCCTTCAGATGGGCATCGACGTCCAATCTCTCAATCCCGATCGAGGGGGCGATCCGGAAGCTGTGAGGCAGTCTCAGGCCAAACGGTTTGACTCTGTAGAGCTCGTGGAGGAGGTGGCAGCACTTTACAAGCAATGGGTCAAAAGTGATTCTCCGCCCCGTCAGTCTCACTGTAGGAGCGCTGCTCACGACAGAGAGTGCGCGCAGTATCGTACGAGATTAGCCAGATCAGGCAGCAGGTCAACGCCTTGCAGAAAGACATTGGTCTCAAGAAGCGAGCAAGTTCACTTTTCAGTACCCGCCGACTTGACGAGGCTCACACCAGCCTGATCTTTCCTGCAGAACAAGGAGAATGCAGATGACCTGCTCAAGCAGAAGAGCGAGCTCGACGCCAAGATAGAGGGTCTCAAGACGTCAGAGACCGAGGCAGATCTCGTCTGCAAGGCCCAGTGCGCCAAGATTGGCAACATCGTTCATCCTAGCGTGCCCGTCAGTCAGTCAGAGGCCAGTCCGTCACTCGTCTCGCTCACGATGCTCTGCTTACCCGGCCGACGCACAGGACGACAATGTCGTCGTCAAGACATACCATCCTGACGGCCCGAACGCGACGCCAAGCCAGTCAGCCGACATGCTCAGCCACCATGAAGTCATGTATCGACTCGAGATGACAGACGCAGACAGAGGTACGCTTGCTCCTAGCCCTCGCGTCCCATCGCTCACTCGTGCGTCTGCAAGGCATCAAGGTCGCAGGGCATCGCGGCTTCTTCCTGACCGGCGATGGCGTCGATCTCAATCAGGCTCTCATCAGCTACGGGCTCTCCTTTCTACGCGAACGCAAGTACAAGAGAATACAGCCGCCCTTCTTCATGAAGCGTACCATGATGGCAAAGACTGCTCAACTCTCCGAATTTGACGAATCCCTCTACAAGGTCCGCCACACGTTGCAAACATTGTTGCCATTGCTCATTCGCTCTCTAGATTGAGGGCAATGCCGATGACGACGAGCTGCAAGAGGACGACAAGTATCTCATCGCTACCTCGGAGCAGCCCATCTCCGCCTTGCATGCCGACGAGTGGTTCGAATCGCCCAAGGAACAGCTTCCCATCCGTTATGCAGGCTACAGTACATGCTTCCGCAAGGAAGCAGGCTCCGGCGGCCGAGACACTTGGGGCATCTTTCGCGTGCACCAGTTCGAGAAGATCGAACAGTTCTGCATCACCGAGCCAGAGCACTCGTGGGAGATGTTTGACTCGATGATACAGCACTCTGAGGATTTCTACCAGAGCCTCAAGCTGCCTTACCAGCTCATCGCCATTGTGTCTGGCGCGCTCAACAATGCGGCCGCAAAGAAGTACGACCTCGAGGCCTGGTTTCCGAATCAAGGAGCCTACAAAGAGCTCGTATCTGTCTCAAACTGCACTGACTATCGTATGTCCGCGAGTGCATGAGGCAAGCCGTCTTCTGACCGCACGCCGCAGAGTCTCGCGCCCTGGAAGTCAGGTGCGGTCTCAAGAAGCAAGGCGACACGATCAAAAAGTATGTCCACATGCTCAACGGAACGCTGTGTGCAACCGAACGAGCGTTATGCTGCATCGTCGAGAATTATCAGACCCCCGAGGTGACATTCACCAAGCCTCCAAGCGCTTCGGCTGACATGCGAATAGGGTGTCAATATTCCCGAAGTCCTGCAGCCGTACATGCAAGGGAGAACCTTCTTACCCTACACAAGACCGTTGCCGAAGGTGCAAAAGGGTAAGAAGTAGAATCTATGCATCTACGCTGCTTGCAGTCTAGCTCTCTTGCAACTTGCAGACTCTCTCCGGAAGCTTAGCCTGAGCGAAGCCAGTGGAGTGGGCACTCCAGCCTGAGCAAGCCATTATAGAAAACGGCGGCGGATCTCTGCTCCTATGAGACGGCGCTCATCGCTCGCACCTCCCCGACCGCTGCCATCCGCGCCCGTCAATACGCTGCGATTTTCCTGAGCTCGGCGAATGAGATAAGGCAGAGCACGATCGAGGGGACCGTAGGGGATGTACTTGGCGACGATGGGCAAAGGCGAGACAGGATAAGGCGAGATGGATGTAGCCGTATTGTAGCTAGGCACCGTCTCGGATCCACTGAAGAGTTGCGACAGCGCGAATGTCAAGGCGTCGGACATGCCTGCTGGCACAGTCAACGTCAGGCTCGATTGAAGGTCACCGGGACCAACCGAGCAGCTGTGCAAAGCAGATGCGCCCGCGCACCTCTTCGCTCACGTCGAGCCGAGCACCGGCGTTCATCTGCGATCAAATGAGCTGGCGCAAGGAATGCTATAGACCTGACTGACGATCAGCTTGCGAGCTCTAAGATCGGTGAGCATGCGCTTGACCCTGCGCAGGTGTGAGCCGGTCGAAAGGGCGCGAGGGCAGTCACCTACGAGGTAGCATTATGAGTCGCGATGAGAATGCCGATACCAGGCGACCATTGTCCGCGAGCGGTGTTGAGATCGTGATCGACCCTTTCGACACAGATTGCGGCACAGCGATCGTAGCATGCATCCGTCTCCGGCTTGCTGTCCCAGACGGGCGAAGTCTTGAGACCGGCAGCCAGAGCACGAGCGCGTTCAGTGTCTGCATAGGCGCCTCGGACCAGCTTCACGCCGAGCGAATGGTTCAATTGGACGGACCGCGCCAGCGAGATGGACAATCTTTCCTCAGTATCCTTGCGGTAGCACTGAAAGGTATTGAAGACAGTCGGTGGCACGGAGGAGGGCGTCAAGGGAATGCGGTCCCCCCAGATCCATCTGGCAAGGAAGCCAGGCTTCCTGAGATCCGGCGGTGCTTCGACTCTATTGAATTCGATTGCCAACAAGTCGTGAATGTGGTCGATCGCCGGATGATACCACGACTGCTCCGAATCGATAGCCACGCGGACGCCGAGCGCCTTGGCCTGAGAGCAGGCCTTTCGCAGACCTTCGAGCAAGCTATCGAGGTCAACGTGGTCTTGTTCGGACAAGGCGGGCCCGGCAGGAAAGAGAGTGTCGGCTGACACGGCAAGCTGGCCACGCTGGTAGGCTGTCGAGGAGGCGAGTGCCTCCGAAGCGCGTTGTATGAGGCCCGGATTGTGTACGAGACCGGTGATCTTGATAGCTACCCAGGTCGATCGAGCACGTCCTGCATGGCCAGAGGCGACAATGGCGCGATGGATCTCTTCGACGTTTTCGTCGATGATGCCAGATTGGGCAGCAGTACTTGCGTCCTTCTCGACGCTGTAGTTGAGCATGGCCGAGCAGCCTTCTTTCTCGAGCTCGTCCATGAGGCCAAAACAGCCCGGCACGGTCTCGCCGCCGACGTAATGCGCGAAAAAGGTGTTGCGCATGACCCCTGCAAACGTGGACCAAACAAGCGGACCGACGAGCGGCACGGTATCTCTGACGGTCTCTAGAGCACTGATGATCTTGGGCGACTGCTCGACGATGAAGCCTGACGACGAAAGGGCGTAGACGAGGTATGACCTCAGTAGAACTGGTAGGGGCATCGCGCGTAGGTGCTTGCCCTTTGCCATTTCGGCTGGATTGAGGACGTCGAGAGGGTCAGAGATGGCTGCCGATCTGGCTACGGCGAGTTCCTGATGTTCTCTGATCCGCAAGTCTTGGTGGCGCAGATAGTAGATCGTCGCCCCTGTCGCAAGCAGGCTAAAGGCAGCAATGCGGGTTGCGCGGCTGCCCGAGGCTCGCCATTGCTGGCGAGTGCCAGCTTGAGCCGTAGAAGTATATCTGCAAGGCTTGGGAACTACGAAAAACGCCTCCTGAGCAGCTGATACTCGGTGGGGGACTCGCTGTAAGGCCAAAGCGCGAGCAAGCAACATGTTGGATCTGGATCTAAGTAGGGTCAAAGATGCGAAGTCGGCGTTTGAGTGTGCCGTCTGCGAGCATCTACGGGGCTGCCAGCCGAGTCAGGTCCGACGTGTGTGGTCAGCAAGATGGACTGATAAGCGAGAAGCGCGGTCCAGCAACGATCGCGACGCGCGTGTCCGTCCGTCATCAGGGTCAA
The DNA here is from genome assembly GCF_000708205.1 of Mixia osmundae IAM 14324. NCBI lineage: Eukaryota > Fungi > Basidiomycota > Mixiomycetes > Mixiales > Mixiaceae > Mixia > Mixia osmundae. The sequence goes on along the minus strand of NW_014575557.1, from coordinate 21,122 downwards.
GACGAGACAAGGCCCGCCAGCAGGTGAGGCAGCCGGCGAGCGATAGCGATCAGACGGCGATGATCAACCAGCCGTCGAATCAGATCAAACTGACCAATGTCTCCGTCGTGCGACTCAAGAAAGCCGGCAAACGATTTGAGATTGCCTGCTACAAGAACAAAGCTCGAGAGTGGCGGTCAGGCGTCGAGACAGACCTGTCAGAAGTCATTCAGATCGAACAGATCTTTGCCAACGTCTCCAAGGGCGCCGTCTCGCCCGCGCAGGATCTCAAGAAAGCATTCGGCACGACAGATGTCCAAGAAATCCTGCTGCAGATCCTCAAAAAGGGAGAGCTCCAAGTGGGCGAGAAGGAGAGAGCCCACGAGATCGATGCGATGAGACGGGAGATCGCACTGGCCACCGCAGAGCGATGTGTCGATCCGGAGACGCAGCGACCCATCACAGTGACGATGATCGAGAAAGTCATGGATCAGCTCGGTTATGCCGTGCACACGAACAAGTCGATCAAGTCACAGGCACGTCCCGTCTGTGATCTAGCTCGTACCGTCCCTGACGGACGTTCGTGCAGGCTCTCGAGCTCATCAAGCAGATCCAGAGCGAAAGTGCGCTGCCGATACAGCGAGCGCAAATGCGGATACGACTCACCTTGCCGGTCGGCCAGTCAAAGACACTCAAGGGTCAGATCACGCCTCTCTGCGCGTCCATCGAAGCCCAAGAGACCAACAGCTCCGAATGGGAGATCGTTGCCCTCATCGATCCAGGCAGCTTCAAGATCATCAACGAACTCATACATGCCAGTGCTGGTCCAAAGGGCGAGCTCGGCAAGCTAGAGACTCTCTCCTTTGCTGCAATCAGCCATGCGGATGGCGAGGATCGCATAGAGTAGACCTCTGCGCCCTGTACCCTGCTTGTTGTCATATTGCATACGTGGCAAGCCAAAACGATTTTGCCCGAAAATCTGCGTCGCACCTATGCGGCCTCTACTAAATGGACCTCGCTTTGGAGTCGCCGACGTGGTCATCCAAGCGACTCGTCGGTGCTAGTGAGGAGAGGAGAATGTCAAAACGAATCCGAGACCGACTCGCACTGTCCTCCTTGACGCAACCACAAGCTCTTTTCCCCAATAGCGAGGAGTGCCGGGCGACTTTGCGTACAGTTCGTCAGTGTTGGAGCATTGCAACAGGCTGACTGTGTACAACATCTAAGGGAACGCATCTCGTCTGCTGCCGAACGAGCCCCACTAGGCCTTCTTGAGACGAGTGTCGACCACTGTGATAGCAAATCAGTCTGAAAATTCTGACAGGGGCAGCGAGCACACTGACGCTCTCTGAAGGAGGACACAATCTGCTGCTCTCGCTTTGCCTTCTCCTCGGCCTGTAGCTTGAGCATACCCCGCTTCTCTTCTGCAGTTATGACCTGGTTTTCCTTCCTGAGACGGACAGCATCTGCAGTCGAGTGTTCAGCCCGATTCTTGAGGTATTGCGCGTGCGGCACTCACTCATCTTCTTGTGTCGATTGCCACTCATGACGTAGCCGACCGATTCGAAACGGTTGATCTCTTCCTGTCCGATGCCCACTTCACCACGACGAGGGATCCGTGCACCCTCGGCAGCGTAGGCAGCCATCGCCGCGCCCTCACCTGGTCGCAGAGCCAGCCCGTATCTGGAGGGACGAGCCAATGAGCGCGGTCATTTGTAGGATCGCACAGACTGACGCTTTGGGGTTGAGTTTGGTACCTTTGGTGAAGCCCTCTGGCATCGGCCCGACTTCCTCATCAGACTCTTCGGCTGCCTGCGCAATCTCAGATCTGACGACTGCCGCTGCGACACTGTTGCCTCGTGAAGCGAAGTCAGCAGCTGGGCTCGCTGCTCGGACTTTGCTGCTCGATGGCGGCCCCTTTTCGACCCACAAGTCGTCCTCGTCCACAGCGTGTTGGATATGTTTGCTGACTGCATCTCCCGGTGATGGACTGTCCGAATCAGAGGCTGACATCGGATCATCGTCCGGGCGCATCCGCTTTGGCTCTCGGTCTCTGCTATCGTCGCGGCTGGCTTGGTGCCGGCGACTGCTCGAGTGCTTGCGTGAATCGCGATGTCGTTTCCTGTCTGATCGATCTTTGTCTTCTGCGTACCGACCCTCTGACTCGTCTTGTGAGTCATGATGCCGCCGCCTACTCGACGAGCCGTGATCACGGCGCGAGGATCTGTGCCTGTCCTTCCTGCTACTGCCGCTAGGCTCTCTTTGCCCGACCGAGCTCTCTGGGGCAGGTCGGGGAGGCGAGTCTGGCCAGATGGTGAGAGAAGAGCTCTCCCGCTGCTGTCGACGACTGCGAGCGCTCATTGGATCAGCCTTGTAAGCTGATGTCGTGACAGCGATGCTCAGGGACTGACGCTGCGAAGAAGCCATCGTCTCTCGGTCTGCGATCCTGAGAAGTGTGAGCGTAGCTGCGGTGTTGCTGCTGCTGATCGCTGTGGGCATACGGCTGCCAAGGCGCTCGTGCATCGCTCGGTCCATCCTGTCTGGCTTGACGGGAGCCGGCATACGAGTCCAGGGCTCTGTCGGGAGTCAGTCGTCGCTCGCTAGCCATGTCAGGTCTAGCTTCGCTCCGTCGCTTCGTCGCTTGATGAGCTGCGAGCACGGTCGAGTGACGCCTGGCAGCGCTGGCTAGGGAGGGCGGGCGAGTATAAGTAGGCGGCGGCGGCGAGCAGGCGCGAATCCTCTTTGGATCTCTCTTGGGGCGACTCGACAGGGCACCAGTGAGCCCTCTGAAGCCGTGCTGGCGCTGATGAGCAGGATCGATGGACTGGCCTCCAGCTATGCCGCCATCGCCAGACACTTTGCCTCCTCTCGACGCTCTCCAAGCCGACGGCTGACCGCGGTCACCCAGGCCGAGGCGTATCTGTACCACACCGCCCCCGACAGTGGTCCGAGAGCCAGCTCATCCGCTCACTCGGCTTCCGACCCTGCCTCTCAGCCTAGCAAGACATCAGGCCTACCTGCTCGACGGATCCGAGGTGGCTTCTTCTGGCAAAATGTCAAGTACAGCGATTTTCTGCGCAGGAAGTGGAACGGTCTCTTCGTACCTCTCGGTCCTCAGGACACGAGCCCCATCTCTGTCGATCCGGCCTCTACAGCCACTCTGGCTCGTGTCATGTCCGACCAAGCCGCCGAGACCGCCAAGAATCGCGAGCTCCTCCTGAAGACGCTCATGGACCAGCCAGCGTCAGTCGCTGCCTGGCCTTTTGCTCAGCACAGACGCTCATGCAAGCCCTGCACAGTATCTTGACGAAGCATGACCCTCACTCTCTTGCGCAGCCTTCGGACGCAAAGTCTTCAGGTCCCCAGTACTTTGATAAGAACCGTGCTCTTGCGCGAAAAAGCGAGGATCGCAGAGGCAGAACCGTCCGGCGCGATGCTCTAGAGGAAGTCGATGCGACACCCAGCATGCACTGGAGCGCTCAGAAGAGATCATTCTCGACGACTGCGACCGGCAGGAGCGTCAGTAGCGCAGGGCCGTCACTCAAAATTGCAGCTCAGTCTTCGAGCAGCCAAGACACAGGCAAGCTGTCGAGTGCGGCAGACAGAAAGCTCGGTGAAGCTGGAGAGGACAGTCGCCCGACGTCTGTCTCAATCAAACGCTCAGCTAGAATACCACTTCGCAGGCAAGACGAGCCTGATGCGGCACTGCTGATGCAGTATCGGCCGCTGCAATCACTCGAGACTCCCATCGACTCCATACCCAGCCAAGAGAATGTCCAGCCTGAACCCGATAGATTGCTTGATCGCCTGAGAGCTCTCAAGGAGTCGAACGTCAGGAGCGACGTTCCAAAGGCGCAAGGTGGGGATCATGCAACCCAACCATCCCTGGCCAGTATACGTCTGCAGAAAGCGCTCGTGCAACGCACGCCCAAAGTGTATCGTCAAGCGAGCTCGCCGAGCCGAAGCCGTAAACCGGGTCTGCCTCGCAAGCAAAGACAGACATTGTTGCACAGATCTGCCTCACCGCCTTTGTCAAGTGTCCTGAGAGCGGCAGAAGAGCTCTTACCAATCGATCCGACAAACAAGCGGAGCTACAGTGCCTCTACTTGCAAACTGGCTCCCCTCGCAAGACGCACTCGCGCCCGCATGACAAGGCCGCGCAACACGATCACACGAATTGTAGCCAGGCCGCGTTCACCTAGCGTTGCACAAACGACTGCCAGAGACGTTCCCGCAACGGCGAACATGTTGCTTCCGTGGGCGCAGTCGGCTCCGCCGGGCCTCTCGCCGTCAGCTGCAGAATCTGCTTTTGAGCAAGAGCTTTTCAAGTGGTTCCCAAACGCGCCCCGAATGGGCACACAGCCATCTCAGACGACTTCGTTCCCGAGTGACGCCATGATCGCAAGCAAAACTCCGAGTGAGATCTTCCAGAACCGTGTAAGATCTGCTCGCAGGGACAAACACGAGCCGACCTCGACGGACATCGAATTCGACAGACAGGTCGAGGCCATCAGTGCTCAGCCGACCGACTTGGACCTCTTGCGATGGGCCTCCGCTGTGCTCGATCTCCAGCTGGGCATGTCTCAGCATGACCCTTCGGACGAGATTGCAACAATCGATTTGACAACCTCAATCTATCCTCGCGTTCTTGCGAGGACTATGTCGGTCTTTCGAGTCCGATTCAATCGGCCTGCCGCAGCACTAGCCCTGTTCGAGGCAGCATCCACTAGATCAATCCGCCACCTGATTCTTGGCTGCACGACCGAGGTTTATAACGAGCTTTTGCGCGCGCACTGGCACTCTTACGGCAGTATCGAGACCGTGCTCGACGTCATGCTCGACATGCTCAAGAATGGCGTCGTCTTCAATGCTGCCACTGCAAGCATTGCCAACAGCATCGCAGAGGCAGTCATGGCAGATACGGTCCAAGCAGTCTCCGCTCACGAGCAATACAAGCTGAGCGCTGAAGCTGCACCCATATCAACGTACAATTGGGAAGATGAGACGAGCTCGGATGGCAAGGCTGCCGAAGCCTCTGCGACGCACGGCCAGCGAGAGTCACAAGGGCCCATCGATTCAGCTAGTCGGTTCAGCCGAGCCGAATTGAGAGCGCAACAGCAGATTGCAGAGATGATTGCAGATAGCGAGCAAGAGCGGCAACAAAGCCGTCGCAACGGTTCTGCATTTGCATCGCGCGCTTCGGAGCGTCCAGGCTCTGTCCGCTAGCAGGTGTCTTGTGTCTACGAGATGCATACATTCTTGATAAACATGGTGCAAAACAGACATTTACAGATGTGTATGCGTAGAGGGTCAGACTCAGCACGCTCATCGCGCGTGATAGCTTTGCTGGCCTGACTCGGTTCCGTGATGATAGCTGCGATATCCTGCAGGCGCGCGCACAGATGATTGGTATGATGGCGGAACGGTAGATGGTGGTGCAAAGGGCTGTCTCGAATCAGTGCTATCTCGCGCTGGCGGGGCCATGTACGTTGACATGTTCGGCGGGCCGATTGCAGTGGTGCTCGTCCGACTCTCGCCTTTCGCTCGTCGTCTGCCGGTACTTCTGCGGCTGGACCCATTCGTATAGGCTGCAGAAGCGGGCGTCCTCCTCCGAGTCTTACGTCCAAAGCAGCATCGCAAAAGCCACAGCAGAATTGCCACTGCAAGGAGCGCGATCACGACAGTGACAGGGATGGCAATCGCCAGATTCTGGCTGTACCAAGTACTGATGGTTGCACTTAGCGATCCGCGTTGACAATCTCCGTCCTGACATGTACCGCCATAGCCGCAAGGCGTCCCATCGACGAAGGTCGAATCGAGGATGATGCAGCCGGACGTATCCGAAGATGTGCAAGCGAGCGAACAGGTGCGGTCTGTGCGAACACTGCAGGCGCCTGTCAAATTGAGTGACCCGCCCTGTTGCTGACATTGTAGATCGCGCGAGGTGCATATTCCATCGGCACATGCCAGATTGTTGGATCCACAGCTTTTGCCGTTGCTCTCAAAGGTGTCAACCGGACAAGTACTCGAATTGCCTGTGCATGTTTCTGCAATATCGCATTGATCAGACAGAGCTGCCCGACAGACTGTGCCCGCGCTAGCGAGCTGGCAAGACGATGTACAGCAGGCAGACGTTGTGGGATCGCAGACAGAGCCTGGTGTGAATCTACAGGTCTGCGGATTGCAGCAAGCCGAGGTTCTGTTGCTACCCGGATCGCAGTCCTCACCTGGCTCCACGATGCCGTTTCCGCATTGCTGAAGTGAGATCAACGTGCGCTCGCCCGGTGTTGCGAGACAGCTTGTGTTCAAGCGACTGCCCAGTAAGCTGCAAACATTACCCAGCGAGCATGGCGAAAAGTTGCTGACTGTCTTTGTCGAGACAGGCGACATGATAAAGTCGGCATCCTGCGCGGCTCGACGTCAACTGAGTAGCTCGAGAACGCGAATATACCCACAGCATCGCATAGGCTCGTCGATAGCGGACAGCAGCTGCCGGACAGACTACAGCCTGATGCGCAGTCGTGTATTGCACCAAAGCTAGACAATTTGTGTCAGAATCACGATAGCAAGGAATAGGTGAGCAAAGCGTACTTATGACCAATCTCGTGCGCCATGACTTGCCATTCGCTCCGTACAGAAGCGGTAACCCCGGTACCACTTACGATGCCTGACGCAGCAGAGCCACCGTTGGCTGAGGCAGTCGTCGAACAGAGTTGACCCAGCCATGCAACGCCGACTTCTGAGCCTGATGAGCAATTGGTAAGCAAGTGCCAGAGTCCGGCGCCATCGCTGTCGCCCTTGTCGCCTCGCCATTGGCTGAAAACGCTAAGTCGATCGTCGAGCGCTAACCCAGAGCCAGAAGAGCTGCAGCCTAAATTCCATGGGGCGTCAGAGGTGGCAGTGGTCGGACATTGTGCGTCTTGTACATCGAGCTCGATGGCACCCAGGGCGACATTGAATGTCGAGGCATACAGGGCGTTTGCCGAATTGAGAACGGTGAGCAGGGTCGTCCGCGTTGCTTCTTGCGACGCTTGATTTTGCGTGTACGTGCAATCTGCAGCTAGACCCATAAAAACGACCCGGCGCTCGGTCGGACAGCCGACGGTCGAGTTGATGACGTCAATGAAATTGGTAGACAGATTGAGCCCACCAGCAACGTCGCCTCCACTTTGCCGCCTGTCCAGTCGAGGTTGATGTACGATGCCGTCCAGCATTGCCGACGCTTCACGAGCGCTAGCCGCGGAGAAGGTCTCAAAAGGGAACGCTTGTGAATGTCGGCGTTCCCAGTCAAGTTGCTGGGAGCCAAGATAGACCTCGTGATCGGGCGCGACGTTGTATGCCTGGCTGTCGTGTCCGCACGTTGAAGCAGCGGTAGCCCGGAGTTGATCTCTGTCGCGAAGGATGAGGGAATGCATCGCATAATCTTCGTCATCTCCGACAGGCATTGGGTCGTCATGGTACTTGGTCCGCTGATAGTGCTTGCTCGTGATCAGTTGATGCAACTCGCCTTGTTTCCAAAAGATCCCCTGCCAACCTTCGCCCGGCTGATCGCTCAAGGTCAGACGTGCAAGGTCGGTGTTTGTAGCCTCATCTGAGATCACGCCGGCCAGGAAAGCTTCGGCATTAACGGAAGAGGTGAAGACGTGACCTTGAAAAGCCTTGATATGGCTTGCGAGCAGAGGTTCAGTCCGTCGAGCGCCTTGAGAGTGGTAATGTATGCGTGCAGTGGGATGTAGTAGGTCCGCAGATGGACGCAGACCGATCCAGAAATGATCGTCGGCATCCGAAGCGTCACTCGCGGGTAGGGCCAGGGACAGCAGCACAGCGTGATCATCGTGCCTGACCTGCTTGATCTCGTTCTCTCGATCGAGGAGGCCGCGTCTCGTCAAGAGAGTGGCGTGCGAGTCATGCTCGACATCTATCCGCCGTCGGATGACGTTGCGCTTGCCGTATTTGACGATAGCAGGCGATGCAAAGACCTCGTCTTGACCCAGGAACAGATCGTTTGCAAAGTGCACCCGGGGCGACTGCAGATCATGCAGACGGACGATACTCGTCCCGAGATGCTCGAGTCGGTGTACATGAGTGAAGCTGGCAGGCCGTACCGAGTTTGCGCCTGCCAGCGTACTGAGCGCCAAGCACAAACAGAGACAAATCATCCGGTGCATCGCGGACGAAGGACTGCTCAGATATGCCGCCCGAGGTGACAAGAGCGATGCGCGAGATCTCCTATGTTTTGCTTGCTGTACATCAACTGGCGCCAAGCCTGGCCTCACAGTTGTTGTGATTCGACTCGGAACCATGGAAGCGGTCTGAGCTCGGTCTGACTGGCGAGGATTTGATTCCTCAGCGAGTGAGAGCCTTTCTCATTGACACATCAGTCCGAGACGGCTCGCCTGGGCCGTGGCTGGGGCAGTGCATTGCGTCAGCCGCCCGCCGAGCCAAGCGATGCCAAGAGCGCGTCCTGCAAGGAAATGAATGACAACTCTTGATCAAACATGATCACGATAACAACAACAGGAGGCTGCTAGATTGTCTGTCGTGCTTCACTCGTCAACGTACTGCGTCAGCTGTGCGAACATGATGCTTAGCCTTGACCAGTCCGTCAGTCGGCGCGGAGAACTCACGTCGAGCGTCAGGGTACGAGAGGTGCTGTTTTCGACATCGCGCCAGATACCGACGAGTCCAGCCGCTTTCTCGTAAAAGGGCGCTTTCAGTGAGATGACGAGGAACTGAAATGACTCGCTGGCCCGACTTCGAACACTGCCGAAAGCTATCAGCACGAAGTCAGCTTGCAGAACCCGACAGACATACTACTCTGCGATGCGGCTGACATTGGTATTGTCGAGTGCTGCATCGACCTCGTCCAGTACGAAAAATGGTGAAGGCCGATAGCTATGGATAGCAAAGAGCAACGCAAGCGCAGCCATCGTCTTCTCGCCGCCGGAAAGATGATCCATATCTCGGAACCGCTTCATTGGGGGCATTGCGTGATATTTGATGCCCGAAAGATATGGCTCGTCTCCATCCTCAAGGGAGAGATACGCCGTGCCTCCGATGGGACTGTTCTTGCCTCTTGTCAGATCCTTGTAGACGGAATCGATACGCTCTGAGATATGGTTGAAGGCTCTGTTGAAAAGCTCGCTGCGGTGCTTTCGAATCTTGTTGAAAGCATCGCCTGCCTGTTTTGCTTGCTTGCGCGCCTTATCAAAATCACGGTCGCTCGCTGCCAGCTTTGCCTCGACATCGTCGAGTCTGTAACGACTATTCAGGCCAGCGGGACGCCAAGGCAAGCAGACGTACCGATCAATAGCTCGAACGTTGGGCGCACTACGCTCGATATCGCCATCGAGAGCAGCAATCTGCGCAAGCATCTCTGCAGCATAATTCGCGCTGAATTCCTGCACGTCTTTCCTGGTTAGTGTGCAACTTGGACAAGACAGAGCTGCCGACCTCGCGCTCGGCCTCCTCGAGCTCCACATAATCGACGAGCAGGCCGTACGTCTGCACGCGTGTTGCAGCTGGACTGCCGTCATCATCCTGTGCAACTTCGTCCAGCGGTACGTCATCAAGTCTGCCTTCTTCGAGAGGCAAATCGATGTCTTCGAGCCGACAGCGTCGAAACAATCCGAAACGATCGGCACCCGCCTTGATCCGAGCATTCTCCTGCGGACGCGATCAGCACGATATCCTTGTGCAACAGCTTGCGCGGTACTTTGCTTGCAATCGATCGCAGCAATTCTTCGAGCGCAGCCGCAGCCTTTGAGCTGGCAGCCTTTGCATCGTCGACATCCGCCTGCTTTTGGGCAAGCGCTCCTTGTTCAGTAACGGCAGATTCTCGTAGCGCGCCAATCTCGGCTTCGATCTTCTCAAAATCGCTTGAGAGAAGCTCTTTCTGGGCAGTGATGTCGGCTATCGCTCGACGTTGAGCATCCGCCGTTCCCTTCAAGACAGCCAGACGATCTTCTAGCCCTTGAAGCTGCTGAGCATCAAACGTTGTCTGATGGACAAGTCGCGCGATCTGTGTGTCATATCGCAAACGACTCTCTTTGATATGGCGGGCCAACTCGACCTGCTGTCCCTCATATTCTCGGATGTTTGCAATGCCGATGCGGGCGCAGAAAGCAGCAAAGATAGTGTCTTCTTCACGATCAATGACTTGTGTCATGCTCGCCAGTCGCTCGTCCAGGCTAGTCTTGACATCTATTGTATTGCTGAGCGAAGTCTGAAGACGTTGCATAGACTCGCGAAGGTGTAGACGCTCTGAGCCGATATCGCGCAATCGCGCCTCGATGGCAGTCTGTCCAATCTGTGTTAGCCCAGCACCATGCCACCGAGCGATACTCACCTGCTCGTCTTTTGTGGCAGCAAGCTCGGCCTCCAATCGTGTGATTTCTGTAAGCACACGATCATCTGCTTCTGTACGAGGCTTCATGCGACGAAGCTCGATGAGCTGAGCGCGCAGGGCCTCCTCCTCCCGGCGAAGTCGATCGGTTGACTGTGCATCCCACGAGCGCGCGCTTTCAGTACCGTCTTGACCACCCGTTATGAGGCCACTCTTGTGGTAGATTGTGCCATCAAGTGTGATGACTTTGACCTTTTCCTTGAGATCGTAGACGACATGCTTTGCCACAGCCGAAGTATCGCAGACGAGTGCACTGCCACAAGCGTGCAGCAAAGCTGGCGTAATACTCGGATCGAAAACAATGAGATCGATGGCAAGAAGGGCGCCTTGGGTCAGCGCCTTGTACTTTTCACTTATTGGCTGTGCTTGGATCGTGTCAAGTGGAATAAATGTCGCCTGACCGGCTCGCTGATTGCGCATATACTCTATGCACTCCATCGCTGTCTTTTCCGAATCGACGATCACCGAGTCCAGGTTTCGGCCTAGCACGGTGCTGATAGCGAGTTTGTACTTAGTTTCTGTTGGCTTGCACAGGTCAACAAGTCGACCGCGAACACCTGTACAGGCATGAGCTGATTATGATATGCTAATGTAGGTGCTGACCAGGATAGATGCGACGCAAGCTAGACAGAGTTTCCTTGAGACGTGCTTCTCGCTGAGACTCTTTTTCCGCAGCCGTGGCGAGCATGAGGGCCTTGTACTTTTCGGCCAGCTTCTCATTGCATTCGGCTTCAAGTTGTCTGCTGGGGACATGAGCGCGACCTTGACAGCCAGTGGACTGCTTACGTCAGCCGAGCCCGATCAGCTTGTACAGCGCCAATCTCAGACTTCTTCTTGCTGATGGCGCTTTGGAGGTGCGCAAGTCTGCTGACTACCTGTGCGAAGCTCGCTTGCAAGACTGCAGCATCGGCTTCGAGCTTGCCGTCCTTGTAGCGGGCCTGCTGTAGCTTATCTTCGAGCGCCTGAATGCGATCGCTTTGTACCTTGAGATCACGGGATACGTTTGCTGCTTGCTGACGCTCTGCAACTGCGCGAGTCGTCGCCTCTGATTTCAAAATTTGGTAATCGCTGAGATCGGCTTGGCTCAAGGAGAAGCCCTGGCGGGAGGAAAGCCGTCGCTGCTCTTCCTCGTGCTGCTGTGCTGCAGCTCGCACAATGTCGAGATCTCGGTGGAGACTTGCGAGCGTCGTAGCGCGTGCGACGCGATCTTTGTCGACTTGCTCACTTATACTCTGCGCCTTGGCTAGTTTGCGTACTGCATGGTCGATTTGCGTCTCGAGTGCGAGCATGTCGGGTTTACGCTCTTCGTATTCTGCTTCTCTGCGCTTGATCTGCTTCTCGACTTTGACAGCATCCTTTGACGCCGCAGAGAGTTCCTTGCGCCTCGACTTGAGCAGTGCATCCTTCTCGGTGCTATCTCTCTGCTTTGCTGGCAGACTGGCTTGCATCTTATCAATCCCGACTGATAGAGCATCGATATCTTTGGTCAGGTGATAGAGACGGTATACGATCTCATGTTGAATTTTCTGAGCGCGCTCGGCCTTGAGGGCAGCGAAGCGCTCGGCATCTGCTCGCATGTCGCGAAAGTGCTTGATCTCGGTACGGTAGCTGCGCTGCTTTGAGAAATTGGCCGTACTCGCCGTCGTGGCTTTTGCATAAGCGTCTTTGGCCTCGTCATAATCGGACTTGAGATCGAGCGAGCCGCTGATCTGATCGACGAGCCGTGCAAGCTCTGCTGGGCTCTGGGAAGCGACTGCCTCGACGTCGCCTTGGAAGACAAGAAAATTGCGAGCCTTGACAAGGATGGACTGACTCTCGAGGAGAGCGTTGTAGCGGTCATAGGTCATCTTGCGATCGTTGTGATAATAGGCCGACTGGCCAGATGCAGTCACGGTGCGCTTGAAGAGATGCTCCTTTCCCGCCGAGTCACGATAGACTGCCATGACCCAAGCATCTTTGGCTAGCGTCAGATCTTCGCCTGACTCTTCGGGCCCGTCAGCATCGGGATCGTCGACATGCATGCCATCCTGGTCACCCTCGTCTTCACTCGAGCCAGGCACATCAGGATTGCGGGGTGGTCGGACACGCTTTCTCTTGCTTGGAGATGCCGATCCATCTGACTCTGCTCCTTTGCGATAGATCAGGTCGGCCAGACTCTTGGACCTGAGCTGAGCTGAACGGATGCCGAGGACGAAAGAGATGGCATCCATCACGTTTGACTTGCCGGCTCCATTTGGCCCAATGACAGCGCTGAAGCTGCCAAAGGGGCCAATGATCTGATGACCTGCATAAGACTTGAAGTCCTTCACCTCGAGCCGCTCGAGCATCTTGTCTGGCCGGCGTCTCGTCTACAGACCAGCCTTGGAGCTTGGACGCGACGCGCGCGCAGGAACAGTCAATCGTTTTTCTTCGTGTCGTGAGAGATTCTGCCGCCTGCGTGCCCTGTTGAGCCGAGACGAGAAGAGCTGCTCGTGGGTTGACAGAGCGGCTAGTCTGGCTCGACTGCCTCCCAAGCAGGTCCTACTAGCGCTCAGCGTAGCAGCTTACCTCGGCCGTTGCGCTGATCCGGCTCATCTATCGAGGATCAGCTTGAGCCTCTTCAACGGCTCGGCGCTCTCGCACTATCTCGACGAGCCGACAACAGAGTCATTTGCAGCTGTCGCAGGTGCTGACCATCCAAGCAAGTGCTTCAACGCGACTCAGTGGAGTCACCTCTCTTACCAAGAGTCTATCGACCTTTTCAGCTCGACCTTCAACTCGGACGATCCAGCCTCTGTGCGATACGGCTGTCCGGGACGATCAACCTGCTTTGCGAGACGTTACGCCCGCTTGCTTCGGTCCGCCGGGCTGATCAGGAGCAGCTCAGCACGATCTCACGCGGCTGCTCACCTCTCGGACGATTCGACCTCGTCAGGCTTTGCCTCTACAGCCTCGTCCTTAAGCGCATCTCGTCTGACCGGCGTCAATATGGCGCCAGGGAAATCGCAAGCAAGAATCTACGCCGATGTGAACGAGCAATACGGCAGAGCTTGGTGGGACTATGGTGCGTCTACTGCGCTCTATCGCGTCGCCCGGAAGCTAAGGCCGGCATGCACAGACAACCTCATGGTATCTTGGGGGTACGTTCGCTGACTCGGCAATGTAATCCCGTTTACACGGTCGTGCAGGATCCAAGACAACTACGAAGTCGTCAGAAAAGTCGGTCGCGGCAAATACTCTGAAGTCTTTGAAGGCATCAACATTGCCAACGATGAAAAGTGCGTCATCAAAGTAAGCACAGACTCTGTCGGGTGGAGTTGCGCTCATGCGAGAGCCCGAGTAGGTCTTGAAGCCTGTCAAGAAGAAGAAGATCAAGCGAGAGATCAAGATCCTACAGAACTTAGCTGGCGGACCCAACGTCATCGGTCTCCTGGACGTCGTCCGGGATCCACAGGTGAGCCACGCGCCTAGCTGTGCATGTCCAGACTGATGCAGAAACATATGCAGAGCAAAACTCCCTCAATCATCTTCGAGTACGTCAACAACACAGACTTTAAAGTCCTCTATCCCAAATTTACCGACTATGACGTCCGGTATTACATCCTCGAACTCCTCAAAGCACTCGACTTTTGCCACTCTCGAGGCATCATGCACCGCGACGTCAAGCCCCATAATGTCATGATAGACCACGAGAATCGCAAGGTGCGAAGACTTTGCTGTCGCTGATCGCAAGCTGACACGTTGATCCAGCTCCGACTGATCGATTGGGGTCTAGCCGAATTTTACCACCCGAACACAGAGTACAATGTTCGCGTGGCATCACGCTACTTCAAAGGGCCAGAGCTACTCGTCGACTTTCAAGAGTACGATTACAGTCTCGACCTGTGGAGTCTTGGAGCCATGTTTGCTTCTATGGTCAGCTCTAGTCTGTGTGCTCATGGTGTAAACGACTGATCAGTGCGGGTAGATATTCCGCAAGGAGCCATTCTTTCATGGCCACGACAACTATGATCAATTGGTCAAGATTGCCAAAGTACTCGGCACAGACGAGCTATATGCCTATCTGGAAAAGTACGACATCGATCTAGACGCCCAGTATGACGACATACTTGGCCGTTATTCGCGCAAGGCCTGGAGTCGCTTCATAACGTCAGTTCGCGTGGCTGAGTAACTGACAGAATGCTGACTCTTGGTCTAGATCCGAGAATCAGCGGTACATCTCGAACGTCGCCATTGACTTTCTAGACCGTCTGCTCAAATACGATCACGCCGAACGTCTGACTGCACGAGAGGCCATCGATCACCCTTATTTCCAGCCTGTGATAGAGAAAGAAGGGCTACGATTAGAACATTAGTATGTTGTACAAGCTGTCCAAGCCTAGACTCGAGGCCGCCGAAACATCACTTGTGATATGTGACATGTGACCGACCACGCGACTGTGCACGCGATGATGAGTGAATCTGCGGATCATGAATCCCAATGTCCGAGCGAAAGTGCGAGGTCGCAGCTCATCGGTGATAATGCCCTGCTCGTCTCTTGTCGCTTACTCACCCGCCTCTCTGCTATCGCACCGGACTCGAGATGACTGCTACCATGAAGAAAGTCCTCATCGTCGGCGGAACGTCTGGCTTGGGCGAAGGTGAACACAGACATGCTATATAGCAATGAGGAGCGTCTCACGCAGGCTTGCAGAATATGCTCGAGCTTTCGTGAAGCAAGGCAAGACCGTCATCATCGCCGGCCGACGTCAAGACCGACTGGATGTGTTGAAAGAAGAGCTACCATCGCTGTGGACTTTCCAGGCAGGTACTCTTCCCCTGCTTTGTCCGACTCTGATCTCAAAGCGGCAGTGGGATGTATCCGACCTGGCCGCCTGTAAGGATCGAGTCACGGCAATATTGAGAGATCATCCAGATCTCGACAGCGTTTTGCTCAATGCAGGTGTCCAGAAATTCCCGAATTTCCTAGACGAATCTTCGACCACGAACGAGTCCATCGTCGAAGAGATCAGCATCAATTTCTCCGCGCCCGTCGTGCTGACCCGCTTGTTCTTGCCGCACCTGGCGAAAGTGGCGAGCAATGGGCAGCCTGCAAACCTTATGATCACGTCGTCAGGTCTTGCGTTCACCCCTTTCGGCTACTTCCCAGTCTATTGCGCAACCAAAGCCGGAATGCATTCATTTTGCGTCGGACTGCGCCAGCAGATCAACCAGGCGCCCGATTCTGTCAAGGAGAAACTCAATGTGATTGAAATAGTTCCACCTTACGTAGACGACACAGGTCTCGGTGATAGAGACTACATGATCAAAGCAGCGCCCAAGAACGTGCCGATGCCGCTGCGCGATTGGATGGAGTCCAGCCTGGCGCGCCTTGCTGAGACGCGTGAGAATGGGCGACCCTTTAAAGAGATAGCCGCAGGCACGTCACAGACCCGCGTCGATACCTGGCGCAATTCGGTCGGCAAGATGTACGAAAGCATGGGCATAGACTGCTAGCGTTCGACACTGACAAGTGTAAACCTCTGACACCTCTCACGAAGCCCATAGAGCACTTAGTGACCTTCATATGCAAGCGCATCCATTCTTAACCTATCGAAGATCCACGTGT
Organism: Mixia osmundae IAM 14324; assembly: GCF_000708205.1. Classification (NCBI taxonomy): domain Eukaryota; kingdom Fungi; phylum Basidiomycota; class Mixiomycetes; order Mixiales; family Mixiaceae; genus Mixia; species Mixia osmundae. The sequence continues at coordinate 5,151 of NW_014575557.1, read as the reverse complement.
TACGCGTCATGATCACGTTGAAATGTCGCGGTCAGGCTGACTCGGCATCGGTCGAGCTCGCTCTTGCGATTAGCCGCGGCGCTATCATAACCGGGTAAGGACGATAAAGCTCAGATGGCTACCGGTTGTGCAGCTAACAGTGCTATCAGAGCAAGGATGACAAGTGTAGTACTGGACACCTTTGACGGCTTTCCGACGCGGGCTCTCATCGCGGCGCCAACGGCCGCCAGCAGCAACGACACGACTGTCCTTCTCGTCGCGCCGGCTACTGGTGTCCCCGCTCGTTTCTACGGCGCATTTGCGAGCTGGGCAGCAGAAACTTACCGCATCATAGTCTTGACGGTTGAGGTGCGCTACGTCGGCAGCAGCTTCCCTGATGGCATCGACCTCAAAGACCCAGAGGCGAAGAAAGCAGCGCTCATCGGCGGCAAATTGACGACGATCGAGCATCACTGGCTCGCCGACATCCGTGCCGGGTTGCAATACGTTCGGAAAACATACCCTGGCTCTCGCATCCTATATCTTGGTCATTCCGTTGGCGCACAAATGTTCCCTATGATCTCGCCTGAGCGCGATTGGTGCTCGTCCGTCCTGTTTGTCGCGAATGTCGTCCCATACAATGGCTACTTTCCTGACGAAGCAGCAACTCGACAAAATGTAGCCGATCTAGTCAAGCGGACGCTGCATTTGGGCTACTATCCTGCTTCAGAGTCGCGCATGGGTGACGACATACCCCAGGGCGTAGGACTCGATTGGCTTCGATGGCGAGGATTTCCGCAGTACTGCGCGTACGAGTATAGAGACATGCACAATAGCTACAGAGGTCGGATTTTGTCACTCGGCTGGGCGGACGACTGGCTGGTCAGCCGACAAAGAATGGACGCGCTACTTCACTGCCTACCCAATGCGCACGTCACCCGCGTCATTGTCGATCCGCTCCTTCAGAGCCCAGCCTGGCCGGCGGCTGGACATGTAGATATGTTCAAGCCAAAGCATAGAGACACTGCCTGGCCGATGATGATGCGATGGCTCCTCGACCAAGAGCTTCCTACAATCAAATGTGACATCTGGGACAACAAAGCAGGCGAGGAAGGCTATCTTCGCAATAAACCGCCGAGCCTTGTCGTCGCAGCAGTCGATGCCAAGCTATGACCGGATCTGAGATTGCTCTGTATGCCCAGATTGCACCCAAGTCAGAAGTACCGGTTGCTGCGTAATCGCATTCGCCGCTTCCCTTGTCACAGCGGGAACACATTATCGGACCTCCCCGTGGATATCTGCCAGATCTTCAGTTACCGCATCGTTATGATAGCAGTATCGCCCGCTTTCCAGCTCCCGTCATCGCGAAACGCATCACGGACAGATTAGCAGCTGCTCGTTCGTCAACACGATCAGCTTCGCTCAGTGATGTGCAGCCTGCGCCCCCTACGGATGTGCTTGTCTGCCTCGCGTTTACACGGACTTTCGGTCTGACATTGCTTTGCCCGTCGCTTTGGTCTATACACATCTTATTCTGGTCAAATCAATACGGTCATGCCTGCTGGTACTGGGTATCCGTCGGTGACACCACTGCACGTTGGGCGCTCAAGATCCCTATCACTCGCACCAAACCTGCGAGAGGCTCCAAGCTACATTAGCTCATGCAAGACACTCAAATGAGGCATCAGCTTGTAGCTCGGTCTCGAGCTGAAGATCCGTCGGACAAGACGAGCGGATACTCCCTTGAGACTGCTGGCTACATCTTCAGTGTCACTTCGATCGCGTTGCGATGCCACTCATCGTTGGCTCCCCAAGTTGCAACGAAATTCAAGCATTCCGCTCATCACTCAAAGTGTAATACCCATGCACTTTGACATGATCCACTCTCGATCTCAATAGAAGTGGAAGTAAATTGCATCATATAGTACTGAAGATCTGTGCCCTGCAAGTCGATGTAATGATCAGCTTTCTTGTTGGCAGGTAAGAACCAAACTTATAAAGAGTCGGGGTGGAGAGAGAGGAGTGCCTGGTATCGCACACCTGTCTCTCTCGCGTGTACAAGGCTGAGGGACGAACGCCTAGCATCGCACACTCGTCCCTCTGACGCGTTATCGATCTTCTTGTCGTCCATCTTGAGGCTGTCGAGTGTTGCTGTCGAGCCACGAGCTGCTCCGACGAGCGAGCAAACCTCCAAGGCTGGCCGCATTCGGCAGAGCACTTGTCGCAGGCGAATACTCTTGGCTCGCTGCAAATACCTCGTCTGGAGTTGTCCGTCGCTGATAGGTTGCAAAGCTACCTCCGGGCTCCAGTGTTCATAGGCAAAGCAAGANCCAGAGGCGGTTGTTGTCTTCTTGCTGACCAGCTTCTCGTCTGAACGACCGAGCGCGCCTCAACTTGACAGCCGCGAGCACAGCAGGTCAAATCTCGTCGGCTTNCGCTCGTCCGCTTGAGGCGCCTCACNCGGTTGTTCCTCATCGNGGACAGGTCACCACACCTGCCTAGAGGCCGCGGTCCCGGGATGTTCCCAATTAGAGCGTCTGAAGCGGCTGTTGTCTTCTTGTCGGCCACGATTCTCGCCTCGACGAGTAAAGGCGCCTCCCACTGATACTCGTGAGCTTCTCCAAGATTTCCAGAATGGTCACGGGCAGTCCTTCTCTCGCAGCTAGTCGCATAGAAAAGGAGCTCCCCGTCGAATCAGCCAGTCTGCGAGTCTGGCCTCGAGCTAGCTCCAGATCATCACAGCTTTCGCAAAGGGTCTGAACGGGCATGTCGATCTTCTTGCTTGGTCGTCAGAGCGTCATTGACGAGCGAGCAGGCCTCCAGATGATAGCGTGGGGCAACCACGACTAGCCAAATGTTGTCGACCAAGACTCTTCNTTCGCTGCATCTCCCTGCATAGANTACCCGTCCTCGAGCATGCTGATCTCTGAGTGCTATCAAGGATCCTCGCAAGACAGTGNCGGACTNNTATTGTCGTGCTGGNNGAGNNTGGCGCGCAAGGGAGAAAAAGCACAGACGTGNTAATTATCTCTGCTCGGGNNAGTTCGGTGATCTGCGCGCCTTGTCCGATTGATCACGCGCCAGCAGACCTGCAGATCATGGAATCGTCTAGCATCATAGCCTTCACGTCTCACCACAAGCTCGGCCAGTATCAGATGCCAGCTTCAAGCTGATGGCGGGAATAATGCTCGTGCCAACCGCATGCTGTTGGCATTTCTCACGACAGTCTGGCGCATATTGTCTAGGCCTTGCGCTACTTGTCTCGTACTTATCGGCAACCATGTTTGATCCTTCGGTGTCATCTCTGCTATTTGATGTGCATGATGAACCTCAATGGATGCGTTTGTTGATTTCTCTGCGATAACTTCCGTCTTTGCATTCGCTGCTCGATATGTCCCAGCCACGCGCTGTCACCACTTGTTGGTCAGAAAAGGGCAAAACAGACTCAGCCACCATCAAACCTTTCGTGCGAGTGAAGTAGAGAACACAAGCTGACAGATCACGCTGTCATCATCGTCAAGCGGATGCATGCTAAGAAAATCTACAACATCGATCTGTTTCCTGGCGCATGAGATTCTCATTGATACATGTTCCTTTCTTCATGCACATCAAAGAGCAGCTCAAGCTGAAGAATCTCCGCTACAAGCAATTGAAGACTGATCTCTTCGATCCTCCCGATGGTACTTTGGAACCGAAAGGCACCAAGGATTTTGAATCTGTCCTATAACAATCCAGCAACAAGTGAGCACCTCATCGCAGTCAAAGGAACGCCCCAGGAAGTGACAGCAATGGTCGAGACAAACAGCCGGACCTGAAGACTATCCCGCTGATAATGTCAAGTGCACAGTAAAGACACGGCGAGAGGTCATCACAAGCAACAAGCCGTTTGTCAGCCGTACAACTCGCCGTGTCACATATCGAGCACTGTGGCAGGCCCTTCTTTGAGTCTTCAAAGCTAGTGGTGGCTTAGCGCTTGCAATGATCTGATGGAGCATATCACTTGGACGAGCGCAGCGATGACCATCNNGACCACATTTAGNACGCATCTCAGCAGCAGAAAATCATTTACTGCTGTCGACATCCGCTCGAGCAATATTGCATCAATCGTCCGCTGGATACTATCCTGGAGACTATTGATGTATGGTACCGTCTCAAGGCATGACTTCAGTCGTACTGCCAGCCAGACAGGCAACATCGAGCTCTCTGAATGAGCTGGTATTGCGAGTGAGGACAGCTCACCCTGCTCCGGAGTACGCACGCATATTTGTGGATACTGTTTTGGCGCAGACTGACTCTCCGTCTCTTTGAACCGTCGTAATTGGGTTAGGGAGTCTCGAGGCGATCTTCCAAAATGCAAATTGAGTCGCATAAATAGTGATGGCGACTGGATGTCGTACCAATGAATCGCAGCAATGCGACCGGGTGAAGAGTATGAGAGTCTTCGCTAAAATCGCTGTGCTCAACCTAATGTCCTGCCAACGCGCCTAGATAAATCACGCCAATCAGATACTCGGGCGATTGATAACTTTCCCATGAATTACGCAATACTAAGTTTTGGCAAAGCAAATTGAAGAAATCCCCTGGCATTTCACTACTCGACAATGGCAGAGCGGTGCTATCCTTCTTGATCGTCGACATAAATCATCAAGCTGGATCGGCTCTCCGCTATACCTTCCTTTCGCAAGTTCTCGCTCAGACCTCCAGTCCGATCATGTATCGTCGAGTAACGCTTACCTAAGTCCAATCGACACGACTTCCACGAGCTGCCAAATCAGACCAACTCGCGCTGCTCATCTTCCTTCATGCCGCAAACAGCAGTTGTGGACACTGCGAGCTACTGTCACTGATGATACGCTCAAACATGGTCAGATCATGCGTCACCACGCCGATAGTCAGAGAGGATGGGACACTAGCGAGCAATCATCTCTTACTGGCGACTAGCTACGAGNCAACACGTCAGGCTGGAGAACTGCCAGCAAGACCATCTCATCCACTCCAGTGAGAACGGCAGCGATCAGAAGAACAGACGCTCTCGCCTGCCAGTATATGCACCACACTGATTGCACATGCACACCACATCGAGTCATCGTCGAGCAAGGCCACTCGACAGAAATGAGCCCTTTCTGTCATATCTCAGCTAACGATCTCAAATCACTCAGCAGATGTCTATCG